>NC_056466.1:37351841-37492773 GCF_008729295.1 Plectropomus leopardus
TTTTTTTCTTTTCTTTTTTTTTTACCTGCTGTAAGTGAAAACACATTTTACATTTCAAATTATCATTTGACAAGAAATTACACAAAGATGCTTTATTTTCTTTTTTGTTTTTGTGGTTTATTTGAGGAAACAAGGACTACCTGTTAAGTACAGACTTTCTGAACATTGGCTGGGCTGGACTGATCCTCGTCTCACTATTATTGCCATATCAAAATCGTTGCTATTTTGTTTAAAATTAATGCGCTTTATAAAGCATTACTGCACATTGTTGCCATTTAAATAAAGGGGCATACTTGTTCTAACATTAGGGAGTTGTGTTATGTGTGTGTATGTGTGTGTATATATATATTGATCCACTGTATTGCTCATTATATATTCTCCAAAGGAGCCATTAAAAGCACCAAAGTGAGTTTAACCTGTTGTCTCTTTTAGGTCTCAAGTATGACTCCTTTTAATCATTCTTTCTTAGCTACATCTCCTAGTGAATTTTATGAGAAACATAAAAAAAAATAAACAATCCAGATTCAAAATGAGAAAAATTCAAATGAGCCTGAAATGAGAATCACAAATTTGGCTCACGAGCTGTAGAAGAGCAAGCTTTGAGCAGCAAAATTTTCCTCTGGGTCCTAATGGTTGGCCTGTTCCTTGCACATGTGTACTTATTAAATGAGAAATGGACATGCATACCCTGTATTACACACCAATTCACACAAGCTCACAATCCAGTATCCTTGATCAAGAATACTTAACATGCAGACTGGAGAAACCAGGGATTGACCAACTGACACCATCTTGTTAAGCGGACAACCTGCTATACCCCCCGAGCCACAGCGCCCCTCACTGTACTGTAGATACAGCACATAACGTAACATGGTGCCACTCTGGCACTGACCTTCTGCATCTACTTATGATGTTTTGATTCTTCTGCTTTAGCTGTTTAAGCCTCAGGACCTCCCCACCTGCCTGCCCTATAAGCGCACCTTATATCACATTGTTAGTGGCACCATTATATTACAGTAATTTTTGAGGTGCGTTACCTCAAGGCAACACTGTACCATAGCAGTAAGTAATTAACTGTAACCTACACTGCTTCTTTTTTTTGTATTCCATCTTAGCACAGAGATCACTGGGTTGGCTGAGGTAGAGGTTAAGAGAAAGGTGTAGTCATGATTGTCATGCCATCTCACTGCCCTGAGTTAAACTCCATCATGGCTTATGGCTCTCTCTTCAAAGGTTCCCCTGCCTTCCTTCTTTATGGCTTTATCCTCAGTCAACCCTTGTGGTTGACTTCCAATACATGTGGGATCCAGGCAGTCCATAAATGGACTGATAGAAACAGATGCTAATAAAACTGCTCCATGTCATAGCAGGTAACAATAACTGGCCCTCCTGGATCACATTGGACAGCGGAGAGGTTTGTCTGCTCCACCATGCTCTCAATGCAGGTGTTAGCAGTATTCAATTAGCAACTTCACTTCTGTGGCTTTTGGGAGACTGCCTTTCCATTGTGGGACTGGAGGGATGCTCCTGCAGTTTTTCTACTCCAGGACCTTGGCCCTTTTAGGTGCTTTTTGAAGAGGAACTGGAAAATAAATAAGTGCCCCAAGCATGCTATGGAAATATCAAGAAAACTGAATAATCAATTAAGCAATTAATTATCAATGCATTTTACAACCTGGCTTACACTGGTAATACCTGTTGCTGCACTTTCCCTCTCACTGTCCTCATCCCCATCCTCTTTCACATCCTCATTCTCATCTTTGTTCTGAGATTCATAGCCTTCATCACTCTCAATTTCTCCTTGCAAGTTTGCCTGCAGCTTGTTGTCTTCTTCTCTACTCAATTCTAATTCATCCTCACTAACATCAACTGGGAGTGCTAGGTCTACCTTCTTCCTTGAAGAGCCATAGAAAAATAGTACGGTAATAGCCAGAGCTTTACTTTAGTACAGCTAACATCAAATTTATCTAGGTTAAATTGTAGAGATAAGGAAATTATGATGACTGGTATGTTTTTGAACAGTATATATACCTTAGTACACAATACCAAAATGTCATGATGAATCCATATTGGTACAGTGTTGCCTCAAGGCAACATTTGCAGTATAACATAATGGTGTGGTCTTGCCTCAAAGCAACATTCGCAGTTCCCATTACTTAATTAGCATATTAATTACATTAAATTATTAGAAATTACTTATTTACTGCCATATTATTGTGAATCAACTTTTTTCCAAACTAAAAAAGCCCTGAAATTACATTTTCAGACAATCTTTGTAGAGAGAAATCACTGAGCTGATGCTTGTGAGAACGTTCCTAAGTATGTACTGTATCATAACTGGGGAGGTATTATGTGTGTTAATGGCCAAAAATGAGAATGTTGCTGAGAGGCAACATTGTACCATAAGGGGTTTAAATAAGTGTTAAAGCATACTGGAGGCCTTGCAACACATGCTTCCTGGCATTCAGCTAAACATAATCCCAAATAAAATACATTTTCTAATTAAACAAAGCAAGTGACATTTACTTGAATTAAGTCAAACTGGTTTGTATATTCAAACTAGATAATCCATTCCATAGTCAAAACATGTCTAAATCTAAATATGAGATTACCCTGCTTCTGATTTCATAGTGTACTTAGCATTTTATTTTATATTGCCCTATATATTGCAACAACAACCTGACTAAACTAAGATCACACCAATCAATACATACACTGTGAAAAGTTGACAGCCCTGGTCAGTTATGCTATGATATGCCCAGTTAGCATTAAGTAACCAGTCCATGAATGCAGAAGAGTAGCTTTGCTGTGCTGCTTTTAGCTGTCAATTGTGGACATGCACAGCTGGGAAAAAATGTGGTTCCTGATGCAGTCTTGATCTAATCATGTAGGTGTAAGGAAACCAGTTACTCTTCCCCTGCAGAGGTACCAATATGGTGCTAACCTGATTTGTTCTCCTCTATTACCTGCAAGTTTGCTGCCAAACTTTGTGTCATAGCTTCTTGCACTTAATTGTACACCAATTAAAAAGTCCTCACCAAGAAAAAAAAGCACTGGGACCATTTTTTCTTTGCATTTTTTTATGTTCTCAGAGCTTTCATAACATTTTTTTAATAAACAGATAAAATATTCCAAATGCTTTAGAGAGTCATTCATAGTAATTGCAAAACAGAAAGATAATGTCATCATCAATCATCAGTCATTTACTATTATAGTGTTTGCAATGTGTTAGTATACCAACATATATAAATATGTGTTTGGAAATCAGAAGTATTACCACTACTGACAATATTTCAATGCATATTTACCATCACAGTACTTTGAAAATATGTTCACTTTATTACTGGATAACCCCTTGAGATGAACCATCTCATTTTAGAGGGGATCCAACACAAAACACAGAGTAAAACCCAAAACAACAAGCACACATGTACAGTATATAGCTCTTGGTAACCCACCCACTCACCTACGACACATCCACCCACTTGCACTGCACCCACACAGAATGAGTGAACATTAGATACTGCAGGGCATATGACCTGAAAGTAGTAAAAATAATAATAATAGTAACAGTGATAATTATAGTGATATTAACAACAGTATTCTGTTCAGAAAATAGGTTCCACGCCCAAACGAACATCCACACAATCACATACATGCACAAAAATGTACCCAAACGCACATACATATGCGTATATGCATACATATAAGTACACTTATATTAACACATAAATGGTGTAGCATTAGCCATTGTGTGTATGTGATAATAGCAGCAACAACAACAAAGACAATAGTGTTCCAAGTCGCCAGAGGGGCATTTTGAGTTATTTACAGATTCTGAAAGTGTTGTTTCTAAGCTTTCCAATGATGTGTAACATATCTGAATATAAATATAAATATAAATATCTGAAAATATTTGAAGAAGATGTGGCGATTTAAATGTAGGCGCTCCTCAAACTAGATTTGTGAGAAATCCAGCCTCAAAGTTTCTGAAAGATACTCACCTGCCTAGGGAGCCAGGTAACAGTGGCTGCTCATCTGCATCACATTTACATAAATCCAACCCCCTACTGGTCTAGCTATCACTGACATCTGTAAGGCCACAGGACAGCCAGTGTACCCATGGGTGTGTTATTCGCACATTATTCAAGCACATTATCAGGTTGGTGTGTTATTCAAATTAATAGCAGATGCTCACAGTTTCGATGTGCGTATCATTACATTTTAAACGACAATAGCTAGCTAGATAACTTGGACATTTATGAAACTCACAGTGGATTATTAAAATATAGCGTCTAGCATGAAAAACAGTTTGTAATCCCTGTATGTGACTTCGAATGAACACTAACGTAACGTAGATAACTTGGACGTTAATGAAAACTCACCCCATAAGAAACTGAAAAGTATTCCTGCAGACTTCATCAGTCCAGGGGTGCTTTCTTTTCGTCGCAGGCTTCTTGGTGGATGTAGTTATCTCAGATGTAACTACTATATGCCTGTTCGCCTCAAGGTGTCCTTCTTGAAGAAGTACTGCCAAAGATTTGCACTGTAACAGCCCCGATTTAGTTCTTCTGCAATGCGTTTTTCCTGCTCTATCTTCACTCAATGATGAAAACACACACAGCTTCCAGAAATAGCAGTAACAGGTACTAGCCTACTTTAAATGCAGGAGCGGCTGCTCAAGTAGCCATGTGGTGCCTCTTTAATGCGCAGCTGTTTGGCTGAAAAAAGGAACAAAAGCACATGAATAGCCAAAGAAAGCCAGTATGCTCATTTACTGCGGTATCACCACACCCCCAACTAGGAGCCGGCTTTTCCTAAAAAACAACCCAAATTCAAATACAAAGTTTATGGTATTAAGGCCCCCAATACTGTTATTTGAAGAATGTAATGGCTTCTTTGTGATTTCAACTTGCATATTCTGCAAAAAAATGAAATTCACTAATTAATTAATTCCTTTGTTTACACGACTTGTGCCGGGCCGACTTGTTGCTGGTTTTCTATATAATGCAATGGTGAGTTTGATAAGGACGTAAGAACATAAAGAAAAATCTACAAATACTATTGTACATGGCTGTACAATAGTGGCTGAAGGTGTTTTGATAAACAATGTCAGCATAGTCCAGTATAGGCAGTAACAGTTGTATTGTAATTCTTTTCCTCATCTGAAAAGTGAAGCCATTTATGGAATGATAACTGGACTGGAAGAGTTGCTGCCCCAAGCAACGAGTGAGACTAGAATGGAGTTTGAGATGGATGGTCGTGGTGAGAAAGGAGCTGAGCCAGAAGGCAAAACTTGGATTTGCTGGTCCATCTAAGTCCAATCCTCACCTATTGTCATGAGGTTTGGGTAGTGACCAAAAGAATGAGCTTGCATATACAAGTGCATTTGTTGGACTTAGATGGTACAGTAAATCCAAGTTTTCCTGTCAAAAAGAGTCTGCAACTCTTAATCTAACTGAGCTGTTTCTGCTTTTACTCTCCTCACTGTGGTATTAAGATGCTAACAAATTGCTGCTAATTACGTGATAAGCACATTTCATTCCCTGAGAATTCTTCACAATAAAAGTACCCCGTTATTTTGTTATTTTGCTATTTTTTTCTTTTTTTTTGTTTTTGCTTTTATTATAAAGTTTCAAAATAAGAAAATGTTGGGTTTAGCAGCTGCAACTTAACAGACTTCTTAATGCGTACATGAAACAGTGGAAGAAAGCACATATCTAAAGTACAAGCAGAAGGCAGGAGAGAAACTAAACTCCAAACCACAGAGATTCAGTTAGAAGCCACAAAAGTTCTGAGAGCTGAACACACAGAGACTTTAAAACCTGTCTGTCTCTCTGTTCTCTTGCACAGACATGAGTGGAGACTTGGACACATGCGCACTTGTTTATGATTCTTGTTTATCTATTTTGGGGGAGAAGGGGGGTCTTCAGTGGATGGCTGCAGTTGGCGCTCTGAAGTGTAGTGGAGTAGAAGTGGAAAAAGAGAATAATAGAGCTTTCACACCAGAGCTGTTAAACAGATCAGAGTTCGTGTCCTCGGATAGTCCGGTTCGTTTTGGTTGGTTTGAATGATCAATCGAACTCTGATGCGGACCAAACAAGCGAACTCTGGTCCGCTTGAAAACGGGGATCTCAGTCCGCTTCAAAGTGAACTCTGGTGTGCTTTGTTTGTGGTGTGAATGAAAACAAAACAAACACAGGACTTTATAATAGGAGAAATGTAATTTTAGCAGGTTTTCTACAGCTGAATCAATAATAAATCCATCTGCTGATCATGAAATATTTCCACGTGCAGCAGCACAGCAGCTTGTTATCAGTTATTAAAACAGTCAGAGCAAAGTTTTTCAAAAGTTAAGCTTATTAAAACAATAGGCCAGGGATGTCTAAGTGGCCTCTCTGTCATCAGTGTCACTGAAGAGCTCACTCAGAAGCCGTAATACAATGACCTGATTAACGATCTCTCAGCAGGTGATGCAGATGTGTGTCTTCATCCAGCAGCTGCTGAAAAATGCCTGTTTTATAGATATCTGTAGTGGAACATATACACAGAGTTAATAGAGTTTTGTGATTTGTCTACTATAATGTGTAATCATGACAACGAAGTAATTAGAATCACACACCCACAGCAGTCCTGATAACGTGATCAATGTGCAGTCTAAAAATAGCTGCCTAATAATGCTTACTATCAGTTTCACCATTTCTTTACGAGATGTTTGCCATACGTGCTGCATGAACTACTGTCAGTTACATAATTTGATTTCCCCATGTGGGTCCTGATGATGCAGAATGACAAACGTAAAAACTGCCCAATCAACAGTCACCTTTCAGTCAGCAGAACCTCATGTTTACTCCTCTTGGTTCGTTTGACAAAGTGCAGTGTGAATGTGAACCAAACCAAGCTGAACTGCAACAAATACTTAAGTAAGGTAGAAACTCCTCAGATTTGAACGTAAGTACAGCATTGGAGTAAATGTACTTAGTTACATTCCAGCACTGGTCAGCAGAGGGACATACAGTCATTGGAATTAAAGTTATTGAGATTAATGCATCAGTATAGTAATATTTCCAGTCATTAATGATCCAATCATTATAATAACTCTGAAACATTACCTGACTTTGATGAAATGATATTCATGCATTTTTAAAATGTTCCTCAAATATAAAACTTATTTTTCCTAGCACTGGGCAACAATCTGTGAACTGTGGAAATTAGATTTGTTTCTCTTATCTTGGTAAGAGTGCGCTCAACCAAATATCAATGTGTGCTACAAACTAAGAACCAATCGTGGACATGAGCAAAAATAAGTTTGTAAGCTTGTATGTTGTTTCTTGCATGAGGCCCAATGTCTTATGTAGAACTAAACATTTTTATTTGCTGTATAAAACAGGTGTCGATTCAATTCTGTGCTCATTTTTGAGGTTCTACTTCATGGTGCTGTTACATTAAATTGTAAGTAAGATGTTTGGAATAAGTTCTGTCCTTCCATATATTTATATTTTTCAATATCAAATAAGTATTTTTCTGATATAAAGAAGGCCCTCCCATAAAACTAGGCATTCTCTGCAGTAGAACGACTCAAATACTTTTTAAATTGGAGCTACATGGCAAGAAAAAAACAGAGAAAAGGGTGCTTTTGGTCAAGAGGTAGAAAACCTACAACCATCAGAATGCTACATGTCTGGCACAGTGTAGAATGATCAATGTAAAAAACAATAGCAGCCAGCCTGATGACATATTCCAGTTAAATGTTAAGCTAAGACATGTTTCTGAGAACATCTGAGGCAAGAAATATGCAACTACGTATCAGAATCTTGGTTTGCATTTGATCAGCAGTACCTGGCTTTACCGTTTCTTTTACATTTTTTTGGCCATCGTTTTCACTGTGCAGAAGGCAGTATGGCACCCACTTCCTGTTTACAAACTCTCATCAAACGGGGCATTAAAATACATTTCTCAAAACATGTCAGGTGAGAAATAGGCTGTGCAGTCATATAACCATGATTTAAATTCAATCAGTAATGCCTAGTTTTACCATTTGATCAGACTTTAGTCCACATTTGAGAGACAGGGAGAGGAGTGGGTATGTCTCTTGAGCTACTATATACTATATGAGTCTGTGTTTCATGGTTTGCAGGCAATATAAAAAGAGGTATAGGCTGTAATTCGAGCGTCATCCCAAACAGGGAGGAGGGATATTCTGGTTCGATGGAGGAAAGTTTACCACAGTTCATCTACTTACACTACCCACATTGTTTTGATTCAAGCTAATTTTTTATTTTGTTTGTTTGCTTGTTTGTTTGCGGATTTTTTTGGTCAAATTTGTAGTCTTCAAACCCAATGTACATTGAAAACTGACTATGATGATCTGCTAGTCTGTCTGGGGTCCCACGCATAAATCATACAATTCACTAAACCATTGTACATTTGAAAAGAAAAGTCAAAAAGAATCACATCAAATGTTAGCGACCACAGACTAAATCCACATGCATGATCTCATAAGTTTAATCATTTGATTTTATTTACTGTTTGTTGTTGATATAGTTAATTGTATTAAGTAAGCTTTTGATGTTTCCTTGAAAGCGGCTCTGGTATTTATATTAATTATATGATTTGGTAAAGCGTTCCATCCTGTAATGGCTTTGTGAATTACAGTACATTTGAGGTCAACAATATTTGGTCAATAAAATACTGTTGTTGTTGTTGTTGTTGTTGTTATTGTTGTTATTATTTGAGACAGTCTTGAAAAAGTTTGTCATACTTTATTGTAGTCTTTACTCTACAGGAAGCCATGAGAGATTGTGGTGCATCTGAAAAAAAAAAACATTTGTGTGCACTGAACAATGAAAAGCTAATCTGGCAACTCTATCTTGAGCAACTTGGAGTTGACTTGGTATTTATTAGCTCCGGATGACCAAAAGACTGGACAGTACTCGTGGTTTGGCAGAACTAAAGCTTGGATCACTTGGTTCAACATGTCCAAACAATTATCTCATCCAATACAATGCCAAGTAGCTTAGTTTTTTAAATTTCTACTCATTTTCCACTAAGTGATATGGTTAGTTGAGGATTACTGACCAACATGTCTAGATCGAAACACCATACTTTTTGTTGGAGAAATATTCAGCACTAATTTTTTTTTACTCATCCACTCAGCCATCATTCTGAGTTCATTGGTCAATATGTAAATGCAACACTGTACACAGCTGCATCATCTGCATGTATCACCATACTAGCTTTTTTTAAGCCAAGTTCAGACCAAAGATTTGCAATAAGACGAATTGAAACGAGAAATAACTTACGATGTGCTGGTCTGCAAATTTAAAAAAAAACTGCCAGGTCACACAAATGCAACTAGATGAGACAGTGTATCATCTCTATAACCCCAACTTTCTGTGCTTTTGTTTTGATTTCCAGTTTTTTAGGCTTATTTTGTGACTGATTTTTTTTTTTGGAGCTTCTCAAAATACAAGGAGGAACACACAGATCTGACTGACGGGCTGACGTACTGCAGTAAGCATGATACCTCACTTCCAGTGTATCTCTGTCTGTGCCTCTGGTAGCGTCTCTCTGCTGCTCCTACAAGCGATTCCAGCGAATCTTCTAACTTGCTCCTTACTTTGGCTGCTTCTTACTTGTCTGTGACTTAAAACTCACATAAGTTTTACACAAACACTCACAGATGTCTTCTCCACTCAGCGGTTTTTCCTGTTTAATCACGCAGCTGCTCACTCACTGTTAGCTAGTAACACAACCCTGGTCACTGGTAGCTCTATTTTGCGAAACGTGACGTTAGTGACACCAGCGGCCATAGTTAAATGCATCCCTGGGGCCAGAGGCTAAGCGTAAATACAGCAAGATTGTTATTCACGCGGCAATGACACTAGGTTATGCCAATCGGAGGTCACTAAAATTAATAGAGTTGTGTGTGAGTACGCAAAGACGATGTCAGACACCCTAATCTTCTCTGGACCCCTCCCCAATGTGACCAGTAATGACATGTTTAGCCACATGTCATCACTCAACCGCTGGTTGTCAAACTGGTGTCCAGCAAATGATGTGGGCTTCGTTAATAATTGGCACTCTTTTTGGGGTAAACCTGGTCTTATCCGGAGGGATGGCATCCATCCCACTTTGGATGGAGCTGCTCTCTTCTCTAGGAATCTGGCTGAGTTTATTAGAAGCCCAAAGCCATGACAAACCAGAGTTGGGACCAGGGTGCAGAGTCGCAGTCCAACAAGCCTCTCTCAGCTTCTAGAACAGTCACACACCCATAATGTAAATGTTATAAAAACGGTGTCTGTCCCCCGACCACTTCATTTGTTTAAATCTAAAATAAAATAAAAGGGGAGTTTTCACGTCTGCTCCACTGCTGCTTCACCTCACACACCTCTCCTTTGATCATGTTGATTTCCTCCACCTGTGGTGTTTACCTCTCTCTCCCTCTGCCTGGCTGCACCCTCATCAGCGCTAATCACATTCACCTGTTGCCAATCCCTGCTCCTGCATATAACCTGTCCTGTGTCTCATCCTCACTGCCAGATTGTTCTTTTGCCATGCAAGACTTTCCAGCGTTCTATTCCTATCGGCCTTCCTGTTGCCGAATCTGCTCGTCCCTGAACAACCAGCTCTATCTCCGTCCCGGTGATCTGACCTGCCTTCTGTCTCCTGACTCTGAGTTCGGTCTGCGCTTTCCTGATCCCTATTCTCCGAAAGAAGGTGGAATTCAGCGAGCCTGCTCGTCTGCGAGATCCGCCATCACTGGAGTGAGATCGGCTGGTCTCCATAACTCACCTGCTCTGCTTTCCCAGTGGGTTTCCTACCTGAGCCTCATCATCGATTCGACTCGGTTCGGGAATCGTGCCGGTGGATCACCGGCTTGGACATTCAGATCTTTGGATTTTGTTGAGACTGTGATTAATTCTGCCTTTGTTAATAAAGACTCTGTAAGACTCCTACCAGTTTGTGTGTTGCGTTTGGATCCTGTTACCAGCCGTGACAGGAGTTGTACAAAAAAAT
Organism: Plectropomus leopardus; assembly: GCF_008729295.1. NCBI lineage: Eukaryota > Metazoa > Chordata > Actinopteri > Perciformes > Serranidae > Plectropomus > Plectropomus leopardus. Next base: position 37,362,861 of record NC_056466.1, read on the forward strand.
CTCATAAAAATGAATACATCTCCTGTCAAACAGTATCATAACAGGAGAATTAAATGCTGACTCTTAAACATTAGATCCCTGTCAACCAAAGCTCTTTTAGTCACTGATTTAATACTGGTTAACCATATTGATTTATTCTGCCTCACAGAGACCTGGTTGTGTCCTGATGAGTATGTTAATCTGAATGAATCCACTCCTCCTGGTCATATAAATAGTCACGTTGTGGTGCTAGATGCTGCTATTTTTGATTCAAGCTTAGCAATTCATCCTAAAGCTAAGCTAAATTATAGTCCATTTGAAAGCCTTTTTCTTAGTCTTTCTCACCCATCCTGAAAAACACTACAGCCAATTCTATTTGTTATGGTGTACCGCGCCCCCGGCCCATACTCTGAATTTCTATCTGAATTCTCTGAGCTTATATCAAGTTTAGTGCTTAAATCAGACAAAGTAATTATCGTAGGGGATTTTAACATTCACATGGATATTAATAATGAAAGCCTTAGTTCTGCTTTCTCCATGCTTTTGGATTAAAATGGCTTCAGTCAGTGTGTACATAAACCCATCCACCGCTACAACCAAACCCTAGATCTTGTCCTAGCATACGGCATCGATATTGAAGATTTATTAGTCTTCCCCAAGATTCCCGCTCTGTCAGACCATTATTTAATAACTTTCAATTTTTTATTACTCGACTACAAGCCTCTCAGCAAGAGATACAACTCTAGATGTCTATCTGATTCAGCAGCGGCTAAATTTAAGAAATTGATTCTGCATTGAAATCATTATCATGTCTTACAGTGACTGAGAATACTCTTACTAACTTAATTCATTCCCAAATTGTCTCGCTGATAGTGCTACTGGCTCACTGTGATCAGCTCTCAACTCGGTTGCACCTTTCAAGACAAAATAATGAAACAAAGAAAATTAGCTCCATGGTTTAACCCCCAGATCCGCAAATTGAAACAAACAATGCGGAAATCTGAAAGAATTGGCGTTCAACCAACCTGGAAGAGTCCCGTTTAGTCTGGCTGGATAGTCTTAAAATGTATAAGAAGGCCCTCCGCCATGCCAGAGCAAACCATTACTCATCATTAACTGAGGAAAATAAAAACAATTCCAGGTTTCTTTTCAACACTATAGCCAGGCTGACTCAGAGTCACAGCTCCATAGAGCCTTGTATTCCTTCGGCCCTAAGCAGTGATGACTTTATCATTTTTTTTAATGATAAAATTATAACTATTCGAGATAGAATCCTTCACCTCTTGCCCTTAACTGACCTGACCCTGGACTCAGGTAGCTTGGATATGGTAGCAAGGCCTGGAATTTATTTGAACCGTTTTTCCCCCATTGACCTTTGCCGACTCTCTACTCTGATTTCTGCATATACGCCAACAACATGCCAGCTAGACCCCATCCCAACTAGGCTACTTAAGGAAGCTTTACCCTTATTAGACAATTCTTATGTAACCCCAGCCCCAGGTAGCTAATTAGCAGTGATTGACAATCGATTGGGGTGTTGTAGTACACTGGAATGGGGCCTGAGTTCGTCTGGATTTGGCGCAATATACCGGTTACGGACCTAAATAAGAATATGAAATAATTTGACGGTGCCTCCAATAATATCTAAGAAGTAGCACAAATCTAGGTACTTCCCCTTTAAAGTGTCCTGAATAACCTGTATTTTAAGTAACCACAAAGTATTAACCATATAATTAAAACACAGAATTAGTTGAACAGTCACAGTTATTTATTACACAGTTATGGAATGTTATTCAAATTAGTTAACTGGTTCACTGTTGACCTTTAAATGTGTACTGGGAACAATGTCCAAAACCCACACAAGGATCTCGCAGTTTGACCCACATTAGATCAGTGGAGGAAAGTGAAAATGAATGAAAATGACCATAAGCTAAAATGTCCATAGCCCACACCCACACACACACTCACACCGGGCTATTAAAGAAAATGAAAAATAAAATAAAACGTTGCAGGCCCGGTCGATGCTCGTGAGCGGTGAGGCCAAAAACGAAAGGCTGTTTCACTGAGTTAACAGCGCAAACTAAAAGAGCACGTGCAAAAGTACTTACAAATCCAACAGTCAGAGATGTGGGGGATGGGGAAAAAGGGCAGAGGGCATGATGTTTCAGCGGTCAGGGTGAAGCGAGCAGCACCACGAGGCAGGAAACACGCTCTCCAGTACAGCAGCTACAGTCTCTCTCTCCCATATGGCAAATGTCCAGTCCTGAATCAAATAACTCCTTTTAATATCAGCGCTACAGGCTAGCTCGTGGCAAAAACCCACAGTATATAAACGACACCATTAGCAATTGCTAGCCGCAATGCAAAATCAACAGTATGAACAGGCTATGAGCATGCTGAGCTAACGGCTAACAGCGATTAGCATTTTAGCTCGTTTTTACACATTTCAAATAACAGTAAGTACATAAAACACATCAATTTACCTCTGGCAGCTTCTCAGAGTACACACACTTCAACCATGTAACGACTCTTCGTCAGTCTTGGGAGTTTAGTGTTTTTACTTTACAGCTTACAGCTCTCGTGCTCGACACCGATAAAACGGCTCTGCTGCTATCATCTTTGATGCGCCATAGTTGACGCTAAGCACCTCCTACCTAAACAAGGTGAGGACAGGATTGGCTCAAGACTGATGGTACAAAGATGAGAGAATGAGACGATGCTCCACTGGACCAAAATTAACACTGTCTCCTGCTCTTTGTGCCTGTAACCCTGTGAATTGTTTTCTAAAACTAACACCACCCCTTAACCTCTGACTTTTTAACTGTACATAGAATGACTTTTTAACATGTTATAATACAACATTTTTTAAAACATATTTACACTTTATGGACTATTATTTATTATCAACTTCAAACATTTTAATTTCTGTAAATAAAAGAATGAAATAAGAGCCACAGGGCTACACTTAATTAGATAAAATCAACGTGTCTTTATTAGCGGGCTATGTACCACAGTCCTTTAAAGTAGCTGTCATTAAAGCTCTTCTAAATGTAACAGTATAGAGCTCTGTGTGTTTCTGTGCTCTGTGGCCAGGCTTAATTGGCACCACCACAGCAAACCACTAGAGGCACACTAGTGGACTATAAAAGGGGTGACCCCCCCCACCTCCCGCCAGCTCTCTCTCTCTTCTCCCTGACTGGTGACGTCATTTCCGGGCCGGAGATGCACTATAGCGGCCAGTGGCGGTCCTAGCTAGTTTGGCACCCTGGGCAGAGCAAAATTTTGGGGGTTACACGGATTTCAACGGCCTTCACATATATGTTATGGTTATTTTACACCTGAAAAGTAGCCTAATACACTGCATTTATTATCCTAATGTTTGCATTGTGAACAGTTTTTACTTTGAAATTGATAGTTTTTTTCCACTAAATATTTTCAGATAAAGTACATTTATGTAATTTAACACACAGAGATTTGCATCACAAAATGCATTTATTACAAATAAATAAAATACCAAATAAATAAATGTTAAAATAAAATGAACAGCTCAGTAAACAGCAGCAGTTGGCCTGGCCTCACTGTTGCTAGACTGCTCCTGCATCTAACAAAACCAAACAACAACAACAACAACAAACAAACAAAACCAAATACCACCATCTAGTGTCCAGAATAGGTACTGTCAGGCCACTGGGGTCAGGCCATTCACACAGTTAACATAAATTACCCAATTACCCAGACAAACATTTACTAGTGCATTTCTGTCCTTGTTTCAGTCAGTGACTTGTGCATAACCATTTATTGGCTTGCCATGTCATTTAAAGCTTAACTTTTCTTGCCTTCCTCAATGCAAAGTCATCAATTATTTTATCATACTTAATCTCCCTGCCAATTTGGTGATTGATGGAGATGATAGCAAGGCCACTAAGGCGGTCCTGTGACATTGTTGACCTCAGATAAGTTTTTATCAGCTTCAGCTTTGAGAAGCTCCTTTCTGCTGAGGCGACTGTCACAGGAACAGTAAGGCACACTCTGAGAGCTGTCCACAGATTTGGTCGCAATTCTGAGAGATCCTTGTCATGTATGAATTTCAGCAGCTCAAGCACAGTCATGGTCTTCGAAGGCAAGTCAGGCAAATTCTTCAGATCCTGTGCAAGCTCTCTGCCATCCAGGTCTGAGTGGTCATTGTAGTGTAGTGCACTACTGAGGGCCTCACACTGTTTGGTCAGCTGCTCATTGGAGAGCCTTTGGAAGGTTGACAGCACTTGAAACATCTCTCCCACATTTGGCATTGTGCCAAATCTTTCACGAATGGATGCAAGTGCTTCATCCACAACAACATTAAAAAATGTTACCTCTAGCGTCTTCATTGCATCGCTGAAGGATTCATCAGGTGATTCATACGAAAAGTGGCGTTTTGTGCACCTTAACCTTTTTTGTTTTAGAACAGCATCTATATTCATGCTCTCACAAAGCTCCTTAGCTGATGCCTGTGCACTCACAAAGCCTGTTGCCCTGAGGTCATGGAGATGTCTGTCTGTCTTTCTCAGAAGAGCAAGTGCATCATTTACTTGGATCTGTGGGGACTGCAGATCTTTGCTCACATGTTTGATTTCGTTCAAGATGTCATACCAGACCACTGTGCAGATGCTGAATCTGTATGATCCCACCTCCTCTGACAAAGACTGCGCCTCAATCTTTATCACTGAGTCCTTGGTCTGATCTCTGACTTCAATGAGTGCCTCTCTCACCTCTGCTGCTTGATATCACAATGGTTCGACACTGTTCACTTTACTCTCCCACCTTGTGTCTGACCACATCTTCAAGGTGATACTCACGTGTTTTTTCAGTATTGCCCATCGCTGGGTAGAGGCTGAGAAGAGAGTGTACAGTTTCTGTAGGTACCCAAAGTAAGATTTGGCCTCAGGGGAATTTTTAGCAGCATCAGCAACGGTCAGGTTCAACGTGTGGGCTGCACATGGCACATACAGGGCAAGTGGATTAATTTCTAAGAGTCTGGCTTGCACCCCTTTGTTTTTGCCTCTCATATTGGCTCCATTGTCGTAGGATTGTCCCCTACAATCTTCGAAAGGAATGGTGAGCTCCTGCAATCTGTTAAGGATCATGGATGCCAAATGCTGGCCTGTGGACTCCTCGGTTTCCAAAAAACCCAAAAAATGTTCTTCTATGTGGGGCTCCCCCTTTAGTGACACTATCCTAATAACAACTGAGAGTTGTTCACGATGACCGATGTCTGGTGTGCAGTCAAGAATGAGAGAAAAGAACTTTGCCTGCTTAATCTCATCTACTATGCTGGACAGAATTCCATTGCTTAGCAATTCGATTAGCTCATTTTGTATGTGTTTGCCAAGGTAAGTAGTGGTGCGTGTGCTCTGCTTTTCAACACGGAAAAGGTGCTCCTCCATGATGGGGTCAAACTGAGCCATAAGTTCAGCCTCTTTAAGGAAATTTCCATTTGATGAAGCATAGAGTTCTTCTGTGTGCCCCCTAAGTGGAAGATTTCTCAGTGCTAGAGACAGCACAATAGCTGTAAGATGTGTCAGCACCTCTCTCCGTCTTTTTCTTTCCGCCTCCAACAATGACATCCCCTTCTTGTCTATCGTTTCCCCCTTCTTCAACCTCACTGCCAGCTCCTTCCATGTACCCATGCAGTTCTGATGTTCTAAACTGTTCTCATGGGTAGTCAGCCTCCCATCTTTACCTGTTGCGTGATGCCAGTCTACCATCCCTGACTTTGTTAAATTGGAGACCTTCTTAAAGAACAGTTTGCAACAAAAACAGAAGAGGCTGTCTTTGCTCTTTGAATAGACCAGCCAGCTCCGGAGTACCTTTTCACCGCTCACCAAGGTCTTATGAAAATATTGGTGGTGACAGCTCCTTCCTTTGGCATTTCTTGGGAAAATAAAGGTGTCTTTGACCCGACTTGGTCCTTTGCTGACAATTAATGTTCGAATTTTGTCTGTCATAACTGAAGGCCAATCACCAGGATCTGTCAGGTCTTGATCAGCTGCAGGGTTTGGTGGTGGTGGGGATGCTGCTTCAGGTGTTTCTAAGGGAGAGAACATGTTTACATTTTATTTACAGCATTTACAGTGGTGGAACTAAACACACACACGCACACGCACACGCACACACACACACACACACACACACACACACACACACACACACGCGCACACACACACAGACACACACACACACACACTACCTGAATCCTGCTGGTATGATGATTCTTCCACCTCAGCTTCAGTCTGGTCAGACTCAGTGTCAGACAATGCCCCTGAATTTTCATTAAAATAAACAATATAAGTATTCAGATCAGCAATCACTCAACTTAAACATAAACTCAACTACCACGCACACAATGATAATCATACCTGGAGTCTCCAGGTATGATTATCACTGTGATGATGAGCATTCTCCAGGCTGGAGAATGCTCATCAGGTGAATCTTTGGCATCACCCAGTGTGAAACAGGGAGCAAGTGCATCAGCCCTTTCCTTATGTATCTCTTGTTTATGTCACAGTATAAAGGGATGCAGCATATGTGTAATGTGCACACAAACACACCTGGAGAATTCTGCTGGGAAGATGATGCTTCAACCTCAGCTTCACCCTGGTCACTGTTAGACATTGCCCCTGAATTTTCATTAAAATAAACAGTATTCAGTAATCAGATCAGCAATCACTCAACTTATATAAACTCAACTAGCACGCACACGATGATATTCATACCTGGAGAATGCTCATCAGGTGAATCTTCAGCATCATTTTCCTCAGATATGAGCTGAACTTGATGTGAAGTACCAGGCTGTGTGGCTGGGTCCTGGGTAGATCCAGATCCTTCACCCTGGCCACTGGACTGTCCTCCCAAATATTTCAGAATTGCCTCTGAATTTGCATTGAAATATAGTAAGAGTCAAAAAGCATTTAGGATATATAGGACTCAAATCAACCAACCTATAAAAAAACAGTTCTATAAATTGGGGATAGAAATGCCATTAAATGGAGTTGGTAGCCTAAGTAGCCCAATTCATAGCAAACTGGGGGGGGTCCTTGCTATTGGTTGGTTGAGAATCACTGCTAGAGTTTGAGAATCACAGATGCCACAGGGGTTTAAGGTTTCACTTGAGAACAAACAAACAAACACAGGGTACAGCAAGACTTTGACGTTTGCTCAGCTAGCAGTGGGTTAGCTCAGGTAACATTAGTCTCAGCTTATAACATTACATGTATAAATAAAAACCTAACGTCACCTTTATCTTTTTCCCGTTTTTCCTCCTCTTCTTTCTTCTTTTTTCTGTATTGGAATCCTGACAGCTTTATTCTTTTTCTTTTGGACATGATGCTGCTTGTGTAACACAACTAGTTGTTTATGTTTTGATGCTTGATACGGCGCTAATGATGCGAGCGCAGGCGCTGCCAGGCAGGCTAAAGGCTGATTGGTTGACCATTACACACACGCCGTGTGTGACACGCGACACGCCGGTGTGCTGCTCCTGCTGCTCCTCGTGGGGGTGAGCGGGGCGAACATAACGTGGAGAGACTGCCTGGTTGATCTCATGTTTTCGGGGCGGCAGCCGCTGCACCATTTGCAGGCAAGGGGCCGCTTTTTTTTGTGTGTGTGTGTTTTGGGCTTGCCTGCATTTTTTTTCTCATCGTTGCTCTTCGCAAAGTGCCGCCCCCAGTAACGTGCCGCCCGGTGCCAGTGCCCCGCTCGTCCCCCCCTTTGACCGCCACTGATATCGGCCGATTTTGGGTGCCTCCAAGCTCCGGTGTGCTTTGCTACCTGCTCGTGGTGTTACGTTGCTGAGGACCGGTGGTGGGATCCCCCTCTTTTTCTGGTGTGCTGTGCTTCCTTGGGACCTGGGTACCCTCACAGAAGTGTGCGAGTGGGACTGTCACGAGTGTCTGGGTGGTTTATATTTTTGGTTGGGATACTCTGCACCTGTCATTGGCCCCTGCGCACTGGTAAGCCTCAGCCATAATTAGTTTTACCCTATTCTTTTCCCTGTGTTGATGGTGTGTTTTATTTGTGTTTTTTTTTTTTTTTTTTTTAAAAAAAACCCTCTATATTTTGTAATAAAGCATATGAAATTCTTGTGGAACGTGGAACCATGTCTCTAGCCTCTTGAGTAAGCGTACCTGTGTGCCTTAAAGAAGGGGATTTTGACTGAAATAATTCTTTGGGTGAAATTCCCAAGGTGGCGTTGTTGGACAACTGGTTGAGTCAAAAGTGTTGCTCAGACATATTCATTGATCCCCTTGTCCTATGCTCGCCACATAAAGAAGCCCACTCTTGATTCTGAGAGTTTAGCTAACTATAGACCGATATCCAATCTCCCTTTTATTTCTAAAATCGAAATGAGAAAGTGGTTGCTCATCAACTCTGTGACTTTCTCCAAGATAATAGTTTATTCAAGGACTTTCAGTCAGGCTTTAGACTGCATCATAGTACAGACAAGGTACTAGTAAAAATTAATAATGACTTATTGATTGCTTCTGATTCAGGTCTGGTCTCTGTTTTAATCCTTTTAGATCTCAGTGCCGCTTTTGACAACATTGACCATCAAATCTTGCTGCACAGAATAGAACTGTTAATTGGCCTTAAAGGAACAGCACTAACCTGGTTTATATCTTATTTATCACATCATTCCCAATACAAAACAAACTTGAAGGACTCCTTTCTTTCACTTGCGTAACATCGCAAAAATTAGACATATCCTATCCCAGACAGATGCTGAGAAATTAGTACATGCATTCACCTCTAGGCTGGATTACTGTAATTCCCTATTATTCAGTTGCCCCAACAAATTACTTAGGTCTCTTCAACTGGTGCAAAACGCTGCTGCACGTGTTCTAATGGGAACCAAGAAAAGGGACCATATTTCTCCTGTTTCAGCTTCGTTGCACTGGCTCCCTGTAAAATCCAGGACTGAATTTAAAATCCTCCTCCTTACTTACAAAGCTCTAAATAGTCAGGCTCCATCCTATTTGTCACAGCTCATAGTTCCTTACCAACCCTCAAGATCTCTGCGCTCTGAAAATGCAGGATTACTACTTACTTCTTCCAGCTCTCTGAGCTTTACATTTAAGCCATAATAGCTGATTAGTGACCCTAGTTTTGTTAGTGTGTATATTCCTGGAGCACAAGTTTCTTGTGCTCAGTTGAAATCCCCATATGTGTGACGGGGAGGACGGGGAGTTGGCAGAGATTTCGGCCCGATCCGGCAGAGGTGGTTTTGAGGCTGGTCAGTTTACACCACTGCAACTTTTCTCTGTAACATTCTAAAATGGTTTTATGTCATCACAAATCTTTGACCTATTGCTATACTAATGCTAGTTTGATGATATATACAGATGATTCAACTATGTACAGTCCCAGCATGTTCTTATCCCAACTCACATGGTGTCATCCTGTCATATATGTCTATTCATGATGTCTAGGTATCCTTCTGCATCAGCTAATTATATTATAAAAACAAATGCACATGGTGGGATGACGCAGCACGTGGTAACGTTTGGAAAACATAAGCACATGGGAACCAACGCAGGACTTAAATAAACACACACGTTGGCACATGTGGTTAGGATGAGACAAAAATGTATGGATGGTTAGATTTAGGCAAAAGAGGCATTTGCTAAGGTGTAGAAAAGAACAATGTCACATTCAAACAGGAAGAAAACACCAGAGTCTCGCATGAAAGTCAGTTGTTTGTTTGACCCATCCACTGCTCCTCTCACCAGTCCTATCGGGGCCCTTGTGTTCCTTATACTAGGTCATTACCAGCAACATTTCAACCTGACACTGTCCTTCGGTTCATTTCTGTCCAGATGCGTTCCCAAGTTACGCTGCCTGTGTGGATGCACCTGGTGCCATCTGGTCATCTGCTGCCATACAATAACAATGCAACTGGTTCTGTCTAGCAGCATTCTCAACTGTCACCGTCCAGCGGCATTTCAGGTGGACAGGCAAGGTGCCTTTTGAGGTAAGACACTTGTGCCTGAAAGCACAGACAAAAATGAGGTATTTCACGAGTTTGGAATGAGAATGTGCTGACATTGCAGCACTGACATATTAAGAGCTAAGGGATATCAAAACCTAAGAGACATAATAGAAATAATAATAATAACAATTAGAGTAATAGTTTGGATTTATATAGTGCCTATCAAGGTACCCAGAACCGCTTTACAGAGTAAAAAAAATAATAGCAATGACAGTCAGAGAAGAGAGAGCTTGAGCCCATAAGCTTTGGTGAACAAGTGGGTTTTTAGCAATAAATGTCCAGAGATTGGGCTTTGCTGACCCCTGTGGGAAGAGTTTCAGAGGGTGAGGGATGCCACACTTAATGCTCTGTCCTAAAGTTTGCAGGCTGGTGTGGGAGATGGAGAGCAGACTTGTGTCAGAGGACTGTAGGTTCCGGGACAGAGTATATGGGTGGAGGAGGTCAGACAGGTACTGGGGGCGTGACTATGGAGGGAGATTGTCAGTAAACGTGGCTGAAGCAAGGCTGTGGGCTCAGGACCCAGAGACTGGGTGGAAGCCTTGATATTGGTGACCAGCAGGCACCAGGACTATGCTGCTGGTTGCCAGTGGTAATATTTAGTTTTGGTTGGTTTGAGGTTTGGTCTTGACAACTTGGAATGAGAACATGTTGGACAGAAGGTGGCACACCAATTCCTACTGGCAGTAGAGAGGACAATTTGTTTGTTGGTTCTTTCCAGAGCTTCTGTGATTCTTGTTTCATAGAGATATGGGAACTTTAAGGTAGACTACATAGCAGTTCAGACTTTGAAATCCTAAGGCAGAGGTCTGGTTTTTAGAGACAGGAAAGAAACAAGGGAGACACACAATTTGTTAATATTTACAAAGACTGCACAACCTGATGTTCTGGCACTGGTTATTACACTGACTTGCAAAATGTAGTGATCTTTTTGTGCTGGAGGTAGATAATGCAAACATTACCTTACTGAAAGCAAGTAAATGAACAGACATGTAATACAATGCAGTTTTATATACCACAATACAGTTTGAAAGAAATGACTCCAGCCTTTGAGTTCAGGTGCCTCTCTTTCTCTGAGATACAGAAGGGCATTTATCATTTCACTGCCCAGGGAACTTTTAAGACGCTTGGTTTTCCCATATTTATGTCATTTTGATCTCATATAATACAAATCAAAAAGGAATTGCTGTGTGTGAGAGAGAGAGAGAGAGATAAGAAAAAGGGAGGTGGTTGGGGTCATAAAAGGCTCACTTAAAAAGAAAAAAAATACTTAATAATCATGATTTTCATTTTTTTTTGTATACCTGAACTACACAAGAGATCTGCAGTTGTACTGAATACAGTTTCTGGGAGATCACAATCATTTCCCAGATAAGAAACTTAACTGATGATAGGCTATTACAAAAGCAATATGTACCAGAGCCTGTGTACCAGAGCCCTCTGGATAGTAGAGTTGATCTCACAGATACAGATCCAATCAGCATCAGATGGCATCGTGTCAGGCTGTGCTCTTACCGGCCCACCACACGTAGAAACATACTCTGTGTAGTGAGTTTATGAATGACATTATGCAACAGTACCATCAGCCTCTGCAGTGTACAGTGCAACTGAACAGTGCTAACTACCCAGCTGTGGCTTTGAGGTAGAGCGGGTTGTCCTCTCATTGGAAGGTCTGTGGTGCGATCCCCGGCTTCTCCAAGCAACATGTCAAAGTATCCTTGGGCACAATACTGAATCCCAATTTGCTCCTGATGCTGCGTCATCGGAGTGTGAGTGTGTGTGAATGGTTACTGAGTAGCAGGTGGCACCTTGTATGGAAGCTTCAGCCACCAGTGTGAATGTGTGTGTGAATGGGTGAATGTGACATGTTGTGTGAAAGCACTTTGAGTGGTCAAAAAAGACTAGAAAGGCGCTATACAAGTACAGTCCATTTACTATTATTTTTTATACTATATCTATACATGGCAAATACTGTGTGATTTAGATTAAGATTTACAGTCATATCCCCATTTCTGTTTCTATTCATCCTTTTTTTATTTGATAAAAAAATGTAAATTTATTATTCTATCACCATTCCTTTCCCCCTCTCTCCCTCTCTCTTCCTCTCTCTCTCTTTCTTTCCTTTATGTCATTACTGCATCCCTCCTCCCGACTCTTTCCATAGTCGATGTGAGGGTCTGAGGACAGAGGGATGTTGTATGCTGTAAAGCCCTCATAGGCAAACTGTGATTTGTGATAATGGGCTTTGTTTGACTTGACTTTGACATGACCTTCACAATAAAAGGCAGACTCAGCCTTCTGCTATAACATGGTTTTAGAAAAGTAAAAAATAAATTCACTGTGTATATATATATATATAATGGGTATCACTAGATACATAATTTCACAAGAATGAATGATCAGAAGTCCATTTATATCCTGGCAAATAGTCAATTTTAATTTCATTAGCTTAGCTTTACTATCTTTAGTAAGGAAGGCCATATCAACTTTATAGTTGATATATATATATATATATATATATAGAGAGAGAGAGAGAGAGAGAGAGAGAGAGAGAGAGAGCGAGAGAGAGAGAGAGCTGCCAACTCTCACACAATGAGAGTGAGACACACGCGCCCGCCCTCTTTCAAACGCTCTCACGCCACACCCCCTATTTCTTACACTGTCAAATCCAAAACACTAGTTCATTCTTTACTTATTGTTGTAAAGAATTAAGTTTTTTTTTTTTCATCAAAACTGCTTTGACACTAAATCAGCCAGGCTATGTAAAAAATGGCTGTATGGCACATTCACGCTTTTACAGGGACAAAAAATTGTTGAAACCTCAGGAAGAGTGACTAAGAAGGGATCCCTCTTCCAGCATGGACAGACGTGCAATTTTAATAATATTTATTCAATATGGTATAGTTTCAGACGTATATATATATACGTCTGAAACTATACCATATTGAATAAATATTATTAAAATTGCACGTCTGTCCATGCTGGAAGAGGGATCCCTTCTTAGTCACTCTTCCTGAGGTTTCAACAATTTTTTGTCCCTGTAAAAGAGTTTTTTAGAGAGTTTTTCTTTTGTTGCTGTGAGGGTCTAGGGACAGGGACAGGTAGATAGGGACGGATGTCCTATGATGTAAAGACCTCTGAGGCTTATTGTGATTTGTAATAATAGGGTTTATAAATAAAATTGAAATTGAATAAATATACCTACCCTTTAAAACAGAGCCCTCATGTCTGGTGTGATTGTTCTTGTTACTGAATTCCTGTAGGAGGCGATCTGAAAAGGGAGACTATTTAAAGCCAAAGGGACATCTAGTGGATAACATCCCTAAACCAAATGGAGGAGATAGGTCTATTAGGCTTAGTTGAATTCAGCACATTTTTAACTCACTGAGTGCCATTGTCGTATATATACATGTCAAAGTGTGTTTTTGGCGGCTGGCACAAGGGGGCGCTCTCACGCTGCCTATGTGTAATTTGAGGCTGCTGGGATTCGTAGTTGTTCTACAAAAGACGGTAGATCAAAACATGAAGTGGAGTAGCCGGGTTTAGAGAGCAGAGCGATCTGTACGGAGATGATTCGAAACTACAGCCACAAAGCGACATCAATTCAATGAATTCAATGAATTTCTGACCTTCCACCTCTGAGCCACAGCCGCCCTACAGTCAAGTTATATATGTACTATGGATTGAAATGTTAAGATTTCTATTTCTCTCATCATTCATTAGAGGACATTTTTTTGGCCAAGGACACTCTTTGGCCAGGATTCTCTGCCTTTATGCCTTTATTTTAATGGCTTACCAATTAAAAAAGCCCACATGTTTAGACTACTGCGGGTCTTCAGGTTTTCAAAGCCCCGAAGAAGACCTGCAGTGGTTAAAACATATTGGCCCTTTTTAATATTTCCTTCCTCATCTTCTACATTTTTTGAGGGCCTGGGTTGCCTTCCTGTGTGTCCTGTCGTTTCCTGTTCCCCATGAGCACCCAACACAATCTACGTTTGATTTTACAGAGCAACTAGTCATCTCTCTTTTTTCCTAAGGCAAGGAGAATCGTTAAAGATCCCAACAAGCCAGATAATGGCCTTTTCTCCCTGCTGAGATAAGAAGAAGGAACCGGTTACAGCAGGTTGCTGTGAGGCTCAGGAGGAGTTTCTACCCTCAAGACACAAGGATACCGACTGAAGACCCTGCCTTTTTTGAATGCACACACAAAAAAAAGGCGGGGTGTCTTTGTTTGTGTGTGTTTCTGTTTTTTATATGATGTTATGTGACAAATGTAGTGGACTGCCTTGGCGTGGTCATTACATTTTTCCTCTGAGGAACTCCAGAGCTCAACGTCTCCTGGGCAAGTGGGGGACACGTCAAGAGACACTGTTTTACAACCCAAAACATCCAACAGAGGGTTGTTAATTAACTTAACTGATACTCCATGTAGGCATCTGCAAACACATTCTGCTTTTAAGCCACAGAAAGTATCAGTACTTGTATAAGTACTTGGCCCTTTCCATCACAAGATGCGTATTGAGGCCACGTCCAGCATACCACAGGATGTAAGATATCTGAATGACCTCCTGGGGTCACTCAGGCACATAAAGCAACAGTCATTCCGCTGAGATGTCAAAAGGCAGGACATGTTGTAAATTCATTATGCAATCCTTGTGTTGAGACTAACATCTGACAGAATCGCTTGGACCTAGGTTGTGAGTTAAAGTTTAACTTAATTCTCTAATCTTTCTCTTTGTAGGTAAGAGTTTGTCTATGTACTTTGATGAAGAAGTAGGACCAACTCCCATTCTTTTATCATTTAATTTGAATGATTTAGGTAAAAGCATGTTTTATTCCTTTTTTGTGGTGGAGCCCTATTGCCATCTAAGTGACCTTAATTATCATTAATCTCGTAACCAACTTTATAGTTACATCTTATTTTGCATTCATTGTATGATGTTAAAAAGTAATCCTATATCTAAGTAATCACCAAGTTTGTTAGAATCCATGGTACAATGTTATGTTATGTGTGGTCATTTAACAGAATTGAGCAAAGGATCTTCAGAATCATGTGTTACGTTATAAATTGCCTTTAGGTCTCCTAACATACATTTGAAGTTACTGTGATGAGACTATAGTGGTGATGAGATACGTGAATTTATACACCACGGGTTAGATCGCGTAATTCGTCATAAAGTTCAGAGACATAAATGTCTCCTAAATTACATTAGGTCTTTTAGAAACTTATTCCAGATGTGCGATAGCTCGGTGCAAAAGTTCGCTAACTCCGCCTTCCATCCGCATCCCCAAATCAAAAGATAAAAAGTGAGTGAGCTTCTCAAGCTCTTCTCTCTCAAGTTTTCGCTCTTCTCAAGGCTTCTCTTCTTCTCTCTTCTGAAGTTTTTCTTCAAGCCTCTTCAGGCTTCTTTTCGCTCCCTTTTTACTGCGGCGCGTCTCGTGCATCCGCGCTCGCAACTTTTTCTTTTCTTCAATTTTATAAGCGGAGCCGCAACAGCTCACCAGAGCTTTGCTGAACTTTACTTTTGAAGCCATTTTCTTTTAAATCTCTTTGACGCTTTTCTTTATACCAGTTTTTGGTCAGTAAAGACACTTTTGTAATTCGTTTTAAGTAAAATCAAATTAATAATTTAAAGTGACTCCCTCAGACCAGTGGGACTACTTTTGATTATTTCTGCGAGTTTTAATTGAGAAGGACACTCCACGATTCGCCATCAACTCTGCCACGGATCTAGAAGCAACACCTGCTGCACAAACTATAAGCATCCGTTGCCTGCCCTTAAGGACTTTGTTTAAAGACTTTTAGGCGACGAACACTGAGGCCAGTTAAAGACCGCCGCACACCGACTCCACCTGCTCGGTTATCTGCATTGTCCTGCTGCTGTTAACTTTTTTGCACTGGTATTTTATTTTGTATCAAAAAGTTGTTGTACTTTCCTGTCTATCAGCATGTTTTGCAGGTGAATGTAGCACCAAACAGAGGGCTGTGTGGAAATTACTTGTCTGGTAGGAGACAAAGCACAGTAATAAGCACAGAGGTCAGCATTTTCTATTTCTGTGACTCCACACACATGAAAACAACGTACACACACACACACACACACACACACACACACACACACTTAAATTACAAGCACTTGTGTTTTTTGGGCCCTTTTTCATACTGGAGTTTTATTCCACTTTACTTTCTGCCAGTTTTCAAAATTATGCTAGCATCAGCATTGGTAGCAGGCTTTCTTCCCATTCAAGTTTTGACTTACAGTCTACCTTGTGAGAGTAGACTAATAAGGGAGACAATGGAAATGTCTCTCTTACACAAGCAGGACTGGTTTTGTTGTTTGTCAGACAGGAGACTTTGGAAAGAAAGGGACTTTGGGAGAGAGCGGGATAGAGAATGAGGATGCAGACATCAGGAGGTGGGTGCTTTCCAACGGGATAACCCAACTGCAAGCATCCTCCACTAGGCTCCTCTCCTCGCTTCTTAGTCCCTCCCACAGAGGATGCGGGCGGAGGAGTCAAGGATGAGACGCGAGTAGAGAGGAGGGGAAGATGTGAATTGGGAAATCCTTGGTCCCACAGCGTCTGTCCGAAGCGACGTCGGATGATGTGATGATCAGCTGATCAGCTGTCAGACTGAGGGAGAGAAGAATCCTTTCAAATTTAATTCATATAGAGATCAGAGTTATAGTTATTTAAACCATTCATTCCCTTACATTTATACACCACACAGCCTCGCTGTGTAAGAATGTGTGTTAGTGATGACCCACCCCTCCACCCCACAGGTGAACTTATTAAAAAATATTGCAGAATTTGGGCGAGCGGGTCATAAAGTGACAGGGCAGGATTCAGAGTAATTCATTAATAATTATATATACAACAACAATGTTGTGCCACCACCACCTCCTCTCCTCTCTGTTACACAGCAGCAGCTTCATCATCAGCTGCTGCGCTGCGTTATTTTGCATCTGAGCAGGAACGCCTTTTCAAGTCCTACATATTTAGATTAATTTCTCCGGTCATAATGTCCAGTAGAAATATTTCCCTCTGCACATACGAAGGACTAACGGCGTGTTTTAATGCGTAACAAAGTGTCTCTGTGTCCACACTGAATAGGCAATATTAAATATACACATTAATAAACCTCTGTAGGATATCAGCTGTGTGCACGAGATCATACTGGAGATGTAATCATATAAAAGACGGTGATAACTTATTGTCTTTGTGCAGATGTACTGTGTAGACACACACAGCTTCAGTGTGTGCAGTTCGGGTTCAGGTCATTGATTAATGCACGTGAACGGGTCTGCCGGTGGATTAGTGCCAATAAAGGGCGGCCTGACCAGTGCATCATTTATTGCCCTGACAAAAAAATGCTTAAGTGACATAAGCTGTTGATTTGCGTGATGCCAAAACACTTATAATTAAAATATCCAAAAACTTCTTCTCTGTTAGTTTTATCACACACAGTTAGACGGCGCATTAAATCAGACCTACATTTCATCATGTGACAGTGTTCTATGATATTATAGATCACTTTAGCGTATCTGCAGAATGCACACTGAGAGAATAAACTGTGAGAATAAATAAGATGTGTGAGGAGGTGCGGCAAATATATGACACAACACAAATCAGGAATCTCCGTGACTCTCGGGGAGCTCCGTAATCTTGCCACTCGATAAAGGACTTCCGTGTAGGATACACCAATGTATCCTCGCTCTGGGCTCCTCCAGAAGCCTCCTCTCTCCTCCATCTTTGCCTCCTCCAGGTGCATTTGTGTAGTTGGAAGATCCTTCAAGATGGCAGAGGGGAAACGATTTCCGGGTCACCGGTGGAGGAAGGAAGGGAGGACGCATAAACTGCCATGTTGGAAAGCACCCTGTGAGTGGAAGTATCACATCCTTCTTGCTTGCACACAAGGCTGTTCCTGAATCCAAATAGTTTTTAATTTAGCAACACAGCAATAACGCATTAGACTCAAACACTGTATGCCTGCCATTTTCATAGATGTTGACTTGACTGATTTTTACTGTTATTAGGATGTTTTGGTAGTACAACTTTAAGTGTGGAAAAAAACTCTCTTTTAACTTTACTAAAGGAATTATGTAAATATTAGCAGTACAGAAAGTATTACAGAATTTATCCAGTTGCATCATATTGCTCATAGTGAGTTTCCTCTTTTGCTCTCAAGTCTTCTGTTTATTTTTCTTTATGAACATGAATTACCTATTAATTCAAGTATATTTAAAGGATTTCTAAAATAAATGTTTAGAGTGTAGAGCTGTAAAATACACTTTATTGCCAAAAGTATATGGATAACCAAACAAATGAGGACAACCAAATGTTATACCCATATGCGGTATACAAATAATGGTTTACACATGCCTCATTTATTGCCTTTACATCACATCTCTAGATGGGTCATGTACAACTAATGCCAATTCTAAAAAGGAAAAAAAAAACAGACAACAAATATCAATACATAATATTACTGACTTTGACTATTCTGGGACACTCAGATCCATAGGATGGAATGCTTTGAAAAATTTGTTTTATGTGTTTAGAGAATTTTTTTTTAATCTTTCATCTGATTTTTTTGACATGTTTAAGTAGTATAACATCAGATATTTATTTTTAAAAAATGTTAACATAAATGATGTATTTTAGTGATATGATTAATAGATTAAAACATGCCTTACACATCCTTTTTGCTCAGTCAGCCACACTTATGATTGATTTACAGACATTCTATCAGATAAGTTTGTGCATTTAGGGGGAGTTCGATGACATTGGTCGTTGACATCATAGAAAAGCCATGGGAGTTCAATTCAGTTCAGGAGATCTGAACAGGTAGAATTGCATTGTAAGAAAGGAAAATTAAAGCAATTTGGCAAAGAGGAGAAGGAAAAGGAAGCAATTAGTCCTCATCTGTATGATTCACCTTGATTTCATAGCAAAGCAAAACAACACATTAGTTTATACATGACATCTATGTTTGCCACTGATAAAACAAATCATATTCTCACAAGCAACAAATGCACTCCCGAATCTCATAAACCTCTCCTAACCTTTCATAAATCTTTTCTCTTCCTCTTCCTTTCATTTTTTTTTTGCGACCACCTCCCTTTTGGATACATAGCACTGCTTTATTGCCTAGCTATATCGTGGCTGGCAGGATTTTTTTCAAGCACAATGTACTTTTGTTATGAAGGTATAAAGGTGGAGGGATTAGTGCTTGAGATTAGCTGATAGAATCTCTCATTTTTACCAGAAAGAGCATAAAAGGGCTTGAAATAAATCACTTTTCTGGCTTAAGGTTTATTGAAACAATTTCTCTCAGCTACTTGTTTTATTTCTGCAATCATTTCCATAAAAACAAAAAGTATTTGCTTTCAAATGTATTCATTTTAAAAGAAGACTGTGACACAGGAGTAAGTACTGCTCAGAGTGCAAGCAAACACTGTTAGATTCAATCCTCTGCTTGTTCCTTTTGTGTAAGACAAAGGTTTTTGGTTCTGGTAGTGAGCTGAGTTTTGAACCCTTTAGAATCATATCACACTGACAAGGTTTAATAGGGTGCAGGGCCTTTAAATATCCAAGTGCAGCAAAGTTATGATGTTTCTCACGTCGTAATCACTATCAGTCTGGGTTTGATAGACGAGACAGGAGAAAAAGAGACGGTGTGTGTTTATGCAGCGCTCTCCCGGCCATCTGATTCCTCTCATTGTCTTACTTCTGTTTTGCCTCCCTGTTTTCTGAGAAAAACTGTTTTGTTCCCCCAGCATGGCTCTATCTTCATAACTGTCTCCCCTGAGATGAGTAGCCAGAGTAAACTCTCAAAATTGAATCCTTGGGAATTTTTTTTTTTTTTTTTTAAGGAAGGAGCCTCCCTGAGGTTTTAAGAATGGCAGCTTTGCCAATATCTCCTTGCAAGAAAGATCTGGAGCTTATGTAAATAATGACAAAGAGGTAACAGAGCTTTAAATGCACTGCTAAATAATGGAGATAAAGAAAAGACCATGCATAGGAGAGCAAAATAGAAGAAAAAAGGACAGATGCTTTAAAAAGTCTCTTACCCTCTCCTCTCTTTCTCCTGCTAGATCCAACAAATGTGTGGGTTTTTGTACTTTCTCTTTTCTCGTGTGCAGAATGACCTTGACTTATCTGAGTGAATGGAGGAGGAGCGAGGAGCTTTAAAAGATGCACTTACCCTGAGTTTGAGCAATTTCGGGGCTACATACACATACCAGTTGTCTCCATGCCATCTCCATGTCCCCTCTACATCCCCCTGGACTGGGGAGATTGTGTCCTTTCCCTTTTTCCCTCCAGTGTAATTATTTAGTGAGCAAGAGAGGCAATCTGCTCTTCCTTGTTGTTGCTCAAATGCCCATTAGAGGGAACGTGCTTCATCTTTCTAATGAACTGATCACGTTAAATGAGTTGATAACTCTGGCTTTTCTCACGTTTGACAGGGAAAAAAAGGGTGGGGGGGCTGCTGGCAGGTATGGATGAAGGGGATTTAGGGGACAAGAACAGGGATGTGGGAGTGCAGCAGAATAAAGGAGAAAGATTGGCTGTGAGAGTGAAGTAGCTACCCTCATCATGCTTGGACTCTTTCTGGCTGATTTACTCCCTCTCTATTCTCGCTTGTCTACTCAAACACTCTAAAACACAGATTGGATTGTTCATGAAGCAGAGTGTGCTCTAATGCTCCTGTTTCTTTTACTCCTAATGGCTGTAGCTGCACAATTACACACTTGTTAGCAATCAAATCTCTCTGATGCTGCAGAACAGAGAGCCAAAGTAGAAAACTGGAACTTTTGTGTCTATGAGAGGTGAGTCCATAGGCAAGTCCAGTGGTCAGAGCTTGTTCAGACGTGTCCTTAATCAATGCATTCTGGACCCACACATCAAAATATGACACATTGTATCCCCCGCCATCAGTTTAGGATGTTTAGGGATGATGCATCTATTGATGATCACCGCATGCATTGTGTCATCTCAAAATAAATATCTGCTTTTTTTCACAGGAAATGTACAGTTTCTGCTCATGCTTGCTTGCTTTCTTGAATTTAGGCAACAAAAGCACATCATTATGTTCAGAAAAAAAACATGGCTTGACTTAAAATTAGCAAAGTTGTTACAAATGTAATGTAACATCATGTGATATTTTGTGTGGCATAGGTCATGTGGCATATGTCACTTGTGTAACATGCTTTACATATGAGCATAGTAAATTGTGATTAAAATAACTGACTACCCTAGATCTATTAGCACAGGTGAAGCCATCTACTAAAAAATTATCTAATACCTGATCACATGCAGGCATTCACACACTGAGAAAAGCTTAAACACAACCAGCCAGTCAGAATATGCCTACCCAAATACATGCAAACAGCACAGAATATGGAGATGGATTCCTGCCGTCAGATATCCCACGCCTGTTAGAGTGACAGTGCCTCTATGAAGAGGGCTCCACCTGTGCTAATAGAACTGTTGCTCTCTCTCACACAGGCTCCGCCCTCTACTGGACTTTGGGTTTAGTGGGTGGAGCTAAATGAATCCACACTGATCCTGAGTGACTAAAAGTTGCCGTCTCATCTAGCCTGCCTACTTCTTCTGAGAAGTAGAGTGGGTGCAGTTCGGGCCTAACCTTGCAGTGGCCAAAAGACAACCAACAGACACCCTGCACACCACATTTCCCAGGTCAGCACGGCGCATTGCAACATGTTGGTGTATAATTCTTTGAGGCAAGTCAGGTACAAAACAGCTGACATACACCCAACCCTTTTTCCTGTGTTGTTCCTGCAAGCACAGACCCTAAAAAGGAACACGACCTGACCAAGAGGGAGCCACTTGAAATGGCAAGGCATAAACCATGATGCTGCCTTAAAAATGTCTGCAACACTTGCCCCACTGAATAAGGCCACCGACACTGCCACACCACATGTGGAGAATGTGTGGACCACAGTGCAAGGGTCCCCTCCCACATGTAGGCTTGGGAGAGGCATTCACAAAATCATCTTGCAAGGCATTACTTGTATAGGGCCTTATTAGCCACACCATCACCAAAGCACACAAAAAGCTGCTCAGTGCATCTGATGAAGGTCATGTGTTCAACATGACATGCCAATGCATGAACTGCGCAGAGCAGAAGCCTCCTTGTCCCCTTCATGGGGTTGAGGACAAAAATCACCACGAAGCAGCAAGCAACTGAGGAGCCCCGGTTGGTTATTCACACACTCTCTGAGCTGATGTCATTGCAAACAGCAAATGTGTCTTTAATAACAATGCCTTCAGAGAACAGCACTTCAGTGGCCTGAAGGGATCCTCTACGGAGGCCTCGATGGCAGGTGTCATCTGTGGGAGCAAGCACCCATCACCAGACCCTGTCTTGTGACCCCTTGCAAGACCTGCTTCACGAGAGGGTGGGCAAAGACTGGTCTGTCATCAAAACCCGAATGGCAGGAAGAAATGGCTGCAGCATACACTTTAATAGTGGCGTGTGACAACCCTCTATCCATCAAACTACAAAAAGGAAAGAATAGAATTAGCTGTGCATGAAAGGGGATCTACCCCAAACCACTTTGCTTCACTCTCATTGCCTGGATGGTCTGCCTCACTGCCTGGATGGTCTGCACAACCTGCAGAGACAATCCAGTCCTCCTCAGCCTGTACCTGAGCCAAGCCTAAAAGAGGCTGATCCAGAGTGGGCAACGCACCTATTGTACCCGCCTCCTCAGACAGAGCACCCATCTGGGGATGGTACAGGGCTGCGCCGCTACCATTTGAGTAATTTCTGCATACCACAGTGGAGAGCAGAGAACTGGTGCTATCAGAATGACATTAAAATGCTCATGACTCACTCTCTCCAATGGGGAAGGATAAGACAGAGGGGTGGAAAGTTGTAGGGCAGCTTTCTTGGCCATGGCTCATGTGTAAAGTATCAACCTCCAAGGGGGACCTTCTTGTGGGACCAGGGAGAACCATAGTGGGAAGTAAATGTTAGGTCAGCTAACATACCCACTTGTACTTTACCAAACCGAAACAGGTGTTTTCTTTATATGTCAAGCAGAGCTGCTGTATAGGTGATATGTGTCTTCTGACAACATATACCCAGAGTACAGCACTCATAACTGGACACAGTTCCTTTACTTCCTTTCATCTCCTGTATGGAGACCAGTTTAATTAAAAATAATTTCTGTTTAAGTGAGAAAGGCACGTGCTCACCTGTGAGTAGGCCTATATAAATGGGGTTCTAGTGGTGTTCTTCAGTTGGCTCTTGAACTGAAGAACAGCCAATGATGATATATATATATATATATATTTAAGTTGGGTAAAAGGTAATCAAAACACCCTCATGGTAAATAGAGTAGGCCTCATTTACTGGTTTATCTGTTTGTGTGTTTTATTATTATTATTTGTTGTTGTCATGTCAAGGAAGTTATGTTGATTTGCTTTTTGTCATGTTTATGTTGTCTTGTGATTTCCTGTTTTATTTTTAAATTCTAACTCTCCTCTCGTTTCAGGTCACTTACTTGCTCCCTTTGTGTGTTTTCCCGCCAGTGTGATTGTCGGCCCCGCCCTGATTGTCTCCACTTGTTTCCACTTACCTTGTGTATATATAGTCAGCGTCTCCCTTTGTCCTGTGCCAGTTCCTCTTGTCTTGTCAGTCAGAGAACCAGCGCCATATTCATGCTCAAGTCACGTTTTGTTTGTTGCTCGCTTCTTCTTATTGATCAGGTCAAGTACCTCGTTTTGTTTGATACTTTGTTGGACTCTTGTTTTCTTTGCTAACAGTTTAGTCCTCGTCAGAGTGATTTTTTGTTGTTACTTTTGCCTCCTCATCAGAGTGATTTTTTGTTGTTACTTTTGCAGCCTCTTCAGAGTGATTTTGTTTTTGCCTTTCTGTGAAAGACTATTTTCATTGCCTTTAATAAATTTATATTTTGATACTTTGATCTTGTGTGTTGTGCATTTGGGTTCAGCTCCTAGTTCGGTCTTGTCAGTTGTATTGTTTAAGGATATTATGTTTTAATATTAAGTTACGTTTGGTTAACGTAACGGTCGCTAACAGGTAGCACATCATTGGGGATTTAAGCTTTTACAGAGCTGCCAACTCTCACGCAATAAGAGTGAGACACACGCGTCCACCCCCTTTCACACGCTCTCACGCAACACCCCCTATTTCTCACTCCATCAAATCCAAAACAAGAAAAAAACTTGTAGGAACTCGTGAAGAGGGCCAGTCAAGTCACCAGCAATATCGTTTAGACTTCCTTCAGAATTTTTCAGAATGAGAGTTTCAAGGCGGATCTGCCTATCAAAACTGCCTGACTAGTACGGTTGGGATCTGAAACTCGGTTCCAAATTAGAACTGAGTAGCCTACTTAATGCCAGGTATCGGCTCCTAAACGTGACAAAAGAATAAATTAATGCAAACAAAGGCTATATATATCTGCAAGGCTGTGGCTCATTTGGCTACCTTCCTGGACCTTTTCTCATCTGTCAGCAGGAGCTGTTACCTCACACATCAACACCATAATGAGCTTCAGAGCCAGCGTGCATGACTAGCGTGTCACAGCCATATAATCTATGGACACAGCCATACTGCAAACCCTCCTGAATTCACAGGAGATTCCTGTTTCATGCAGCCCTCTCTCGGTGTCCTTCCGGCGTCACATTATTATTGTAACTGTATTACTCCCAATTTAGAGCCCTGGGCTCCATGGGGAACTGGGGGTCATGTCTATACGAAAGAGGGAAATTTGACTGCTCCAAAAATGTCATTCTTTTTCCTGTGTTTTACTGAACATCCGACATGCAGAAGCTGGTTAGAGAGTTAATACTTAAAAAATGCACAGAAATAGTTTTGTTTTTATGAAACGTGCCTGAATACAGACTATGCGTCAGGTGTGTGCGCATTTGGATACTAAAGCGACTTAGGCCGCACATTCCTGTCCGAACCGAAGTAACTGAGCCCAAGAAATTAATTTTACTATGTTCAACCACTGACAAAGAAAAGAAGGCACTAATGAAAACAATTTGCCTTACACATTTTGCTGATCACACAGCTGATCGATAGATTGCAGCAGACTGATAGCCCAGCGCAGTAACAGAGACAGAGACAGACAGCAGAGTTTTTTCTCACAGAGTCTGAACAGTTAAGTATTTAACAGGGAAAGTGACTTCTTCTTTGTTTTAGTGTCACTTTCAGTCAGATGGAATTTGTTATTAACATGACGACGCATCGCTCCATCTCTCATCCAGCTGCGCTTTGTTGCGTCCGTTTTTATCAGCGGCGGATTTAGTGATTTGGCAGCCTGGTGCCCCAGTCTATATGCCCTGCTTTGATTTCACCCGTTCTCTAACTGGGAGTGGTTGTGGGCTGTAGAATAAGTTATGCTGTTTTCACACACAACACACCTGGCTGCCCTAGTGTAACATAAAGTAGGCCTACAGTTATTGCGTTTCGGTTAAGGCATAATTCACTTCTACTACAATAAGTGCAGTTTGACATTCACTCTAATGTTTTTTAATGCACATCTGTGTATGAATCATACGTTTTTATTTGTTGCTGTAACGCTAAAAAGAATGAAGACTTTTTTTTTTAAACTTCTTTTACACAAAATAAGCCAGGCTATGCCATGCTTTGTATAAAGAAAAAAAATGCTGCACAACACATTTGCGCACGCAGCAGCACCACCACCACCAAACCCCCCCCTTCCAAATCTAACTCCAAACCTTTCTGAAAAGTTGGCAGCCCTGCTGCTTTCGACAATTTACGGCTCGATGTGAGCTATATTACACAAGCACATGGCCTTTGTTAATGGAATCAGTGCTTGGAAGCCAACAGTTAAAACTGGTTGCACCAGTGTCAATCATCTGCCCTCTTTTTCCTGTCCAGGAGCTAGGGCAGGGTATGTGTTTGCTACCGCTGCCTCAATTGAAAATGGTCTTAGCAAATTCAGTGATGGTTGAATTGGGGAAAAGGGAGAAGACGAAAATGCTCTTGAGGAATTTGTAATTTGTTTAATAAACAAAACATTTTTCCCATTACCAACATCAACATCAATACATTGCAACATGGCCGCCATTCATCTAAGCATGAAGGGACTATGATGGGGCTATCTGCGAAGAAGCAGCAAGGAAAATCAGGGCTGTGTACCTGCAATTTTGTCCGATACCGCTCTTCATCTCATCTCCTTTCCACATTGGCCAATGGGCTGCCAGGCCATTAAGGGCACACTGGGTTAAACTTCTCCATGTGACCCTGCACACTAAGAGAACCTTCCATATCAACAGTCAGGGTTCTTGTCTTTCAGGGAATGCTACCAGGATGCATCACCATACTGCCAGATTTCTGGATGTGGGGGCGAGATGAAAGATGCATGAGCTGGGCAAGCCTGACCATAACAAACACAACTTACTAGCTGGGTAGGAGCGGACAGAGGGCACCCGAGATGGCCTGCGCCTGGCAGTCATCTCTAGGGAGAGTGACCTGAGTGGCAGTGGAGTGTGGCAGTTGGAGCGGGGGTCATCAATCATCATCAATCTTGAGCAGCTTCTCTCATGGCAGCAAAGAATCACGTCGAAGCATCTGAAGTAATTCCAGGTGGCTGCTGAACACCTCTCTCTGCTTTGTCTGTTCCATAGCAAAGATGAGGCTCTTGAAGTGGCAACTCTATCCTTGGAGGAGCTGTTTATGCTTTTCTCGTTGCGCGAGTAGGTGCTTGTGATTAAAGGAGTGCAGAGTATGTGTCAGAGAGAACAGCAGGACAGATGGAGATGAAGTGTTAGACAGCACAGATTACATCAAGAAAAACGCAGCAGTATCTATATAACTGTCTGCTAACACAAACATCCAACTGTTGACCAGAAGCTTCAAGTCAAAAACATCAACACTTCCTGCCTGAGAAAAGCCAGGTTCTTCAAAATAAAAGCATTGTGGGTCCTGCTTTGATTTAAGTCTAACAATCTTTTTAGGATTTAATTATAAAAGTGCTTTATTTAACTTCCTTAAAACCATATTTTATTAAATGTTATTCAAACAGTACTAAACTATATTATTTGACAGTAGCTACTCCATTCAACTTTATTTTAACTGTAGTTCATTCAATAATTTCGTATTTTAGTGGTTAACATTAGTTTAGAGGATGTTTAAAAATATCGACATATATCGCGATATGGCCCTAAAATATCGCAATGTTATTTGGATGCCATATTGCCCAGCCCTGGTCTTACCCATGTTAAATGGACCTAAGTACCTATGCTGCCACGCTAGTATTTATTTTTTATACACAAAGGCTTCACTGTTTTGTGCTGTAGTGGATGCTGTTTTGTCATTGAATATGGAAATTAAGCATTTTTTTTGTTCCGAAAGTCCGATGACAGACATGCAGAATGCATGACTTTGGTTCTTTGGCTGGCCAGAATTACAAATGGGATGAAGTCAACATGAATACAATACAATACAAATAACCAGCATGATTTCCTATCAAATATTGAAACATTGCAGATGGCTTACTCTAAATTTAGTGCACAAGAGGTGACATGAATGTCTTGGTGGTAATCAATGGCAAAAGTTTGAGCCACTGCAGAAATGGATATGTGATGCAGAGAGGCAGATAATGGGAGGAAGAGTGGGAGCTGATGGGAGAAAAGGGATGAGAGGGAGAGAGGAGGAGGAAGAGGTTGTAGTGCGAAGGAATAGAGAAAAAATGGTCCTGTCCCCAGGTTTGGGTTAGAAACACTTATAAATCAGGACCATAGATTATGACAGTCCAATCTTCTGGGTTGCTGCCTGAAAAATAACCATAAGCACCCAGGTGCCACACACACACACACATGTAGAGGGAGATGGGAATAAAGTGGAATGTAGAGAAATGAAGGGCCAGATGAAAGAGAGAAAGTCGTGGGCAATGGAAATGGAAGAACGATATGGATGTATGCAGAAAAGTTTGAAACTAAAAGAAAGCAGGACTGTAAGCAGGATTGATGAGAGCATAAAGAGCAGAAGAAGTGTGAGTGTGATAGGTGGGTATGTGGAAGTAGAAGATGAAAAAATAATGATGGAAAATCATAAAAGGGGCAAAACAGAGAACAAACTGAAAGGGAAGGTTACCTGAGGTAAAGGCCCAATCTCCATCTGTGGTACAGCACCATCCTCAAAGATATTGTTTCACCTGTGTGTGACTCAAGCATTTATATTTATTTATTTTATTTCGTGTAATTAGGTCTTATTGTCACTGAAAATGAATTAATAACATACAGAAACAAGACACAACTAAATACAAACTGGATCCTGAGAGTCCTGACACTGACGGCCAGAGCATCTGGGACATGGATGCAGCATGTCCATGAGAGGCACAGAGCAGGTTTTTTACCTGCTAAAGACTGTTCTCATTTTTTACACCGTTTTTTGTTGTTTAGTTTACCTAGAGGACTGTGTAACTGTGCATACAGAAAAAATAAATAGACTAGCCACGTAAAAATAATCCCAGCTGTGTTTGAGCAGGAAGCTGAGTACACCCTAGATAGGTCACCAGATTATCACAGGCCTGCTACAAAGAAAAAAAAACAACCATTTATGCTCACATTTACACCTACAGGAAGCTTAGAGTTACCAACTAACCTGTATGTCTTTGGACTGTGGGAGGGAGCTGGAGAACCTGTAGAAAATCCACACTGATACGGAGAGAACATAGACTCCACACAGGAGGACCACAGCCATTGGGCTCATCATTGATTCACATGAATACAGAATTATTATTCAAGCTGAAGGTTTTATTACATTACTGGAAATGTATAAGGCTTTTTAAATGATGGCGCATGTATTTGTCCTCTGTTATCTTCTTTCCTCCACTTTTGGAAAACATTTCAGAGGAATGGTACAACTCCTGTGCAATACAACTGTCCATTCAAAGACTTGAGCTTAAACTGGGTATGAAACAAAGTTCCCATTAACTCTTTCTCCTTATAGCAGCTGGGTGCAACAAACTCACTTTTGTGCACGAGTGCTTCCCGTTTGAATGCAATGGGTTTTTTTCTGCACCGTACCATGTGCCTCCTTCCCCTGATCCAAACCATCCGTGGCATGTGTGTTTGTTGATGTACCAGCTTTGGTTGCCATGTGCTTGTGGTGTCAAAACATAACCACATGCCATGTCATTTGCTGACATCACGATAGCCGCATCCCGGATCTTCTGTAGACGTGGACGTCCAACTGCAAAGCAGCAAATTGTGATAGTTGGATAAGAGTTCTCATATAAAGACCCTCAATTAGAGGCAGTAGTGTGAGAGATTGGTGTTAGGCATTAGTCTATTGTAAAATAACATTCATGTCTAAGATTAAGGAGAGAAGTAAACAACCTGCAAGTAACCACATTGTCATATGTTTGTCATATATTGTTATTTGACCTTCTTCTCAGCCCCAAGGTAATTTAGTTGTAATTCCTTCTTCTTACTAACACATTAACTCCATACATTCCATACTGTGAAAAAACATTTTGTGATTTCTATTTTAAAACCAAATTTTCCAGCATTTTAGTGAGATAGAGTATATGGACTAATGTCTTCTTTAATCTGAGTCTCACATTGTTGAAGGAGTGAATATTAAAAGAAGAAAATGTCAGACAGAAACACATTGAGGAGGCTGAAACGGAGATAAAGAGCAGAGGAAAGAGTAAAAGCCAAAGACAGTGAGAGCTGAGGAGAAGCAGCAGACTGAGGAAGGGAGGGGAGGAAAAGAAGAAGAGGATAGGAATAGTTAAGAGTAATAGAGGTGAGAGGCCAGAAGATAAGAGAATGGACAGAATGTGGCAATGAAGAAATATACAGCTGCAGGAATGTGAGAGGTGTGTAGAAGGTGCCGGAGGAGCACATTAGTGCTTATCTCCATGGTAGGGGAAATAGTGTGTGTGTGTGTGTGTGTGTGTGTGTGTGTGTGTGTGTGTGTGTGAGTGTGTGTCACTCACACACTTAATTTGTATTTCACCACAAGATGAATCATGGAATTCGATGAAGTGGGTGTGGTGTTAAAGCTGCTTCCAAACTATGTTGAGTAAATGCACATCCCAGCATGCACTTAGCTGCAAATTACTTGCACGCTCTGCATGAAAATGGAAACCTGGATTTGTTGTGAGCAGCCTGAGCATTTAATTTTGAGTGCCTGCACTTTTTCAGCGATCTCTTAGTCTCGCCTGTGTCTTTCTCTCACAGCCTGCTCTACTTCTCTGCACTTTGCCTTCAATCTAGGACCCTCCTCCTCATTCACCCGCTCTCACTCCATCTCGCCATCCCTCCATCTCGGCCCTCATCAATCTACCGTCTTGCTGCTGACCACACTCATGACACTGAACTTTTCAACTCTTCCTCTCACCCCTAACTACCCCTTCTCTCACCCTCTTTCATCATCCCCTGCCCTGAGATGCTCCCTCTATCAATCATGCATCCAACTCACGCACTGCCAGTCTGGACCTCTCTCCCTGCCGCCCACCCATACAAGACATTAATCTCTATCAGCTGTCTACACTCAGTAAGCTAGACAAGAGGCAGGGTACTCTCTTTGCTCTTTAGCTATGTCCTCATGTTTTCTGTCTCCTCTTTCTCTCTTTTCTCTCTTTGTAGCTTTCGTTGTGACCCGATAATTATGTGCCTGCTCCACCTAAGTAATCGTATTCATTTGATGGAAGCACCGTGCTGTCGTCACTCTCATTTTACATCCTTTTACTCTACTATTTGCAACCTTTTCCCTTCTTCGTTTCCTCCTCATCTGCTGCTTCTGTTGCCCTTGTTACTTTCTTTTATCTACTAATACTTCATTGATTTAGGCTTTCATTTAGGGCTTTGGGAAGTCTAAATTGGAAAATATACTTATGAGACCATTGTATGGGATTGAATTTAACTTGGTGCCATTACTCCATTAATCATCATTCAACCAGCAACTATTTTAATAATTGATTGAATTTTAAGAATTGATTAATGACTGAAGTTGCTACTCAAGCACCACAGCCAAATTGTGAGGATTTGCTGCTTTTCTTTGTTTATGTGACAGTAAATTAAATATCTTTGGGTCTTCTTCCAGTCAAGTGTCTTCCCTCTGCAGTTGAACAAGCCACTATGTAACTTCTTTTGAAAGAGAACAAAAATCCATTTAAGTGTTTCTTGTGCTGTTCAACATCCCTGTTAAGTATAAACTTTAAAATACTGTCTAAAACTCTCTCCCTTAAGCCCAGTTCAGACCAAAGATTTGCTATGAGACATGTTGAAGCATGCAGCTGCTTGCAATGCGCCGGTCTGCAACGTTCCCAATTCCTGCTAGTTCACACCAATGCAACCAGAGGAGCTGGTGTAGCATCTTAACGTATCAGCTCTCTGCACTTCTGTTCTGATTTACAGCATGTCTGGCTTATTTTGTAGCTGAACATGATGCAATATTTCAACAACAGCAACTCTTGAATATAGGCTATATTTAGAGGAGCTATTTTTAATCACCAGCCACCCAATCCAACTCAATAGGAGGCCGTATTTCATCCATGCTCAATGTTACACCTGAGATTCCTATGGAATTCCATCACATTTGGAATGTTTCATTTCATAAAAAAAAGAAAAAAAAAAGCCTTTCATGTTTTGCCATTTATTACAAGGACACATGACACAAATGCTGTTAAAATTTCCTTCAATCAATTAAAGGCCCCAAGCGAAGGAGTTCAAGTATCTCGCGGTCTTGTTCACGAGTGAGAGTAGAACAGAGCGTGAGATGGACAGTTTGTTTGGTGCAGCATCTGCAGTAATGCAGGCGCTCAACTGGACCATTGTGGTGAAGAAGAAATTGAACCAAAAGGCAAAGCCCTTGATTCACCAGTCCATCTATGTTCCATACCTCACCTATGGTCATGAGCTCTGGGTAGTGACCGAAAGAATGAGATCGCGGATACAAGCAGCCGAAATGAGCTTCCTCCGCAGGGTGGCTGTAGAGATAGGAGCTTGGACATCCGAGAGGAGCTCGGAGTAGAGCCACAGCTCCCTCATTCGAAAGCGGCCAGTTGAGGTGGTTCGGGCATCTGATCAGGATGCCCCTTGGGCGCCTCCCATTGGAGGTGTTCCGGGCACGTCCTACTGGTAGGAGGCCCTAGGCCAGCCCAGAGCATGCTGGAGGGATTACATATCTCATCTGGCCTGGGAATGCCTTGGGGTCATCCAGAATGAGCTGGAAAGTGTTGCTGGGGAGAGGAACATCTGGAATGTTCTGCTCTGCCTGTTTCCCCTGCAACCCAGCCCTGGATAAGCAATGGTGATGAAATAGTTAAAACAAAGACAAAACAGTGTGACTTTCAGATGGGCTGCATCCATAAGAAGTATGCCACAATAACCTAAGATTTCCCTTTTTAATGATCCTCAAAACGGGGGATTCATTGTGTTCATTACACTGCTAGAAATGATGCAAAAGAAGGAGTTGACGGGCCCTACAGGGTTGGTGGGAGGGGTGGTGGATGGGTCCAACAACCCCCAGACTTTCATGCAAGGGTCCAGCATTCACTTCCCGTCTGGATGTGATATTTTTCTACACCTTATCATATTCCTCTTTTCTCTAATCCATCTGTGGCAGCATGTGCATTTGTTGACAATCCTTTGTTGGTTGCCATGTGCTTGTGTTGTCTAAACATAACCACATGCTGCGTAGTCCCACCATGTGTTTGTATTGACACTGACATAAATAGCAGACACAGAAGGATACCTAGAGTGTAATTTATAGAACTCCACTGCACAGCGACAATATGTGATGACTGGCGAAGACGTGTTGGTGCAGATGTTGTGAGCATGAGTGAAAACATTGGACCCAGGCTCTATTGAGTTCCTGCAGCTGTGACCTTAGTGGTATTTTACTTTCACACTTTATATACAGTCTGTCATGAAGAGACAGCAGCAACTTTAGACCAGCTGACCCTGACTATCAACTGACCACCTCACACTGCACCACTTCTCTCTCTTTCTCTCTAACGCACACACACACACACACACACACACACACACACACACACACACACAATACAGAGCCACTGCATGCCACTCCTATGCCATTGATATCAATAACCCTTTTCATACAAGTGAGGCAAAACTATGCACATGCAAACTCACACTATATACTTTATATACACATGCATTTGGATTGACTCAACAACACACACACGCATGCACGCACGCGCGTGCGCACGCGCGCGCACACACACACACACACACACACACACACACACACACACACACACACACACTGGGCTCCAGAGGGACCCAGGGAGATGTAAAGGGTCTGCAGGCTGCAGCTTCATCCATCACCACTAAGCCCACCTCTCCGTTTCACCACCTTCTATCCATCCATCATTTGCCCCTCTCTTTCTGTGCCTCACCTTCAGTCCTTCTTACCCTCCTTCTCCCTCTGTCATCCCTTCCACCTCTCTCTTCTATGCTCTCAATTGTCTCTTTCCCTCTAACCTTTAAGCCAACCTCTGCCTTTGAGTGCTGTGCTCTCTATCCATCTTTGCCACATCTCTCCCCTCTGCTTCCCCTCCAAACTTCTCCAGCTACCTAAAATTTCCTTCTGCATGTCCATCTGCTTGCTTCACTGTCCTCTCCATTTATCTTTCCTTTAAGCCTGCCTCTCATCTTTCATATCTGGATTCCACTTTTATCCCCTTTCCAGCATTTTGCCATTGAATCTCATTATTCTATGTCATTTGTCTGTCTTGGCTGTCTTCTGTAGGATTCTGTCCCCGTCCCTCTCTCAAACAGCCATCGTTGTTTTGTTATATCAGCATGTTCTCAATACCATACCTACATCATGCAGCATTCATGTCTAGCTCCTCTGAGACATAATCCAGGTTATTTGCAGGATTAACAATACTTACCTAACAATGGACCTCATGCAACAAACAATATACAAATTTTCTCTTATATTTGTTCATATCCATGCTGTTTTGTTTGTTTTTTGATAATACCCATTGATTTTTGGAATTCAGCAATGTTTTCTTATTTTTGCTCTTCCCTTGTGTAAGAGACAATTTGATGAGTGGTCAGGGGCTAATAAAGATAAGAGAGAAATATCACAGACCACAGATTGTTGCCCAGATCAGAGAAAAATAAGATTTAAATTCAAAAAGAAAAAAAACATGAATGTCATGTAATCAAATTTAGATGATGTTTGGTACATCTGGAGTTGACTTCTCATATTTTCTCTTACATGGAAATACAAAGAAAATATTAAAGAAATTTAAGAGAATGTTGCTGCATGTGTTCACAAATGGTTTGGTTCCAGTTCTGTTTTAATTGTTTAAGTGCTTCAGATTTTATTATGAACTTGCCTTGAGCTGTTCATCTTCATGGACATTGACTTTAATTTAACTTGTGATTTGGATTTGATGTGGATAGAAGCAAGGAAATCAATACTGGATCCAGGCTGTCACCTGGATTCTCTCAATCAGTTTAATGGAGCGAGTATTTGGAGCACAGCCTCTCTTGTACAGTCCTTGTGTTTCCATTTGGGAAACACAATGAATGCACAAACAAGCTTTTTGTCATCCTCCCAAAACTTTCACGAGTCGGTGATATTATGTAGCTCTTTGTGAGTGCGGCTATGTGTGTGTATGTGGTTGTGTGGTAAATGCTTGTGCATGCATGGGTGTGTTTGTGTGACATTTAATATCATAGCTCTCCCTGGCATGCTCTTCATTCCACTGCACTCAGTATAATCTCATCGGGGCCTGCAGCCATTTGAAAACAGGCCAAATACTTGTCAAAAGATGAAGAGAGGAAGGAGGGGGAGGAGGACAAAAGGGGAGAGGTGAAACTCAGAATGGGTTGTTGATATTAAACAGCAGCTGGTCTGACATGATGCAGCCATGTTCGTCCACACACACACACACACACACACACTCAAGCATGTGCACGTCTGCTGCCTCCCACACACTTCTGCATAAATCTAATTCACAGAATGAAAAGCTGAAGGATGTTTCACTTCTTTACCCCCGCAGTCCCCCTCCCTCTTCCTTTCTCTCACCTCTGTCTCACTCCCACCCCCAGCATGAAGGATTAGGGGCTAAGATTAATTCCCGAGTTTTGCCAGGGTATTTGATAAACAGCCACTTGTCTTTGGGACATACACAGTAAATGAATCTGCACAGAGAGCCAACACTAGCTGCAAGGAGAAGTGCATGAGAAATCAAAAGTATACAGGGATGAGAATTCATAGATGGTCATCAATGTCAGACTTGAAAACTTAAAATCAGCGGGGAAGCTTGGACACGTTGCATCAATGACGTCACTTGTGTGCGCCTATAGAGTGGTTAAGGGATGATGTATTTTTATAGGCCAACCAAGAAGTTGGCATCGTACTGGTTCCCTCATCAAAAACCTTATGGGATTTTTGAACGGGAATTTCAATTATCGCCAAAAATAAGCTCTGTGATGAACACAAGTTTATGATACTTACATGTTTTGTTCAGCTTGATAATCTTCACAGATGAACACCACTTTTGTGTGTTTTAAAGCATAAATGAAATCGCCGGGAGCAAAAAGCTATTGTTAGGCTATACACGAACTACATCGTGGTGGCATGACTTAAAAGTCACCATTACAAACACGGTGAAAACAAGTTAAAACACGATCGAAAAATATTATAAACAGATCAATCTACAAGTTCCAGTGCGAGTCTGTAAAGCTGTAAAGGCGGACAAGTGGGTTTAATGAATTTCAGTGTGTGGTTTGATGACGTCTAACGTCCCCGACAAACACTGCAGTCCCATTTAGCCACTTGTTCGCAACTGCCTTTTTTAAGACGAGTAAAACCTTAAAAGTTCAAAAATCGGGTTTAAGCGGACGTATTTTAGGTTGCAGAACAAAAAGTCTAAATATCTTTAGCCTGTGTTAACACATACCTTATTTAAGGTGTTATTTTACCAAAAAACCCATAGACCACATATGTCAAAGTCAAGGCCTTGACTTTGAATGAATTATCTATGGCCCCCGGGATGATATTCGATTAGTATTAGAACTGGCCCGCAGGCCGCAGCCGCCCGCTGGTGTTTTGCACGCACCAATACTACATTCCCCACAATGCAACGGTAGCCCGCGAACTCACTGCAGCGCAGCAAGCGGGCCTCGGCTTCATTATTCATCAGCAGTCAGAGCAGATGTCGACTTTCAGCTACCCCCCTCCCCAAAAATGGCTAAACGGAAGGTGGACTCTGAGAACAGGGGGTTTCAAACCAGGTGGGAGGCAGAGTACATGTTCACGGAGGTAAAAGACAAAGTACAGTGAAGGCGTTTAAAACCAAGCTGAGTCTGTGGGAGACGCAGATGCGGAAAGAAAACTTTCCCAGCTGCCCGACCATGAAAGAGAAGCTCTCTACCGCTGTGTTCCCGAGTGCACAGTTTGCTGATAAACTCAACATACTTGCCGCCGACTTCCGACGCCGATTTGCTGACTTTGAAGCCCAAAAAAGCAGGTTTGAACTGCTCGGCAATCCTTTTGCAGTTGACGTGGAAAGCGCACCACCAAACCTACAAATGGAGTTCATTGAGCTCCAGTGCAATGACACACTGAAGGAAAAATATGAGAGTGGGTGCTGCTGAGTGTGCACGTTTCATCCCCGACACAATGCCACAGCTGCGCATCCAAGCTGCTCAGATGCTCTCTATGTTTGGCAGCACATACCTGTGTGAACAACTGTTCTCTTTGATGAAGCTAAACAAAACATCACACAGGAGCTGTCTTACTGATAAACACCTCCACTCAGTCCTGAGGATTTCCTCAGCTCAGAGCCTGACCCCGAACATTGATGAACTTGTACAAAAGACGAGACACCACCAAGTATCAGGCTCAGCCTCAGACAAGTGAGCATCACAGAGCATTAACGTATTTTTAGTTTTTAATTCAGTTCAATTTTTACATTTGTTTCTACAAGACGTGATTTTTCTGTGAAGGAAGAATTGTTTTGTCTGTGTGCCATAGATTTTTGTATTTTATTTTATTGTATTTTATTTATTTATTTATATTTATTTTTCAGTTAATGGACTCAGGGAAAATTGCAGATAAGAGCCACGAGAAAGAATACAACTGATTTGATGCTTTTTTTTATGCTGTTGTTTTTTATGCAGTCCGGCCCTCGGCTTGTAGCAAATTTGGTTTTTTGGCCCTCTGTGTATTTGACTTTGACATCCCTGCCATAGACTTTAAGACAACACAGCAAAATCAAAAGTGTTAGATTTCCAGTGTTGGTGTTGTATGTTAAAAATACAGTGTTAATTCAACACTTGCTTAGTTTAATTCAACTATGTGAGAGTTAATTCCTCAAAAGAGTTGGTGTTAATCTAGGGAGTTAAATCCACACAAAAATGTTAAGTGTTGATTTTAAAATCAACACTTAACATTGTTGCTCCCAGAATTTCAACGGATCTGTGACGTGTTTGTCTAAAGTGCAGGACGACTTGGAGTCAGAGCGGGGTCAGCAGAGGACGATTTTCTTTTCACCTCCAGACTTCACGGAGTATGTTTGCATGTAAATGAAAGGTGCCATGCCCATTTAATAATACTTTCTATTAGTGTTTTATATGTGTCGATAATAAGTGTCACTGTCTATAGCTATAGCTCTAACAAGGTAGGCCCAAGTCCCATGTTAAGGTTAGCATGGCTGTTGCATGCTATTTTTTTAAGGGTGCATTAATGTTCCTTTTGCACATCAGTGTTGATGAATATACACAACTTGCTTAACGTAAGTATAGGCTACACGTTTGGATAACACGGTATATAACTGCACATTTTTGTAAGAGGGTAAAGCTAGCTAAAATGATGTAGCACGCGCATGAGGCGTCACGTTAACCGAATATTCTCTGTTAGAAAAATCTGTAGGCCGTGGAAGTGCGCGTACGGTAATTAATTAGCTATGGTCTAGTTTAGATGAAAATGTCAAGCGATGGAGCAAAGTTAGAGAGCCGGTGCTGGGCCGGGGGGTTGAGCTCCTGCCTGCCCAGAGACTGCTGCCATTGCTAAAAGTCAGACTAGCTCTGTGAGCCGGGTAGCATGTTGCTGCTGTAGACTTCCTGGAGAAACAGACACACCAGACCACCACGCCAGCCACACCGAGCTCTGCTCTTAGGGGCAGGAGTAGTTTATTTAATTACTTTATTTTATATATTATTTTATTTATTTATTCTGAACTTTAGCTGCAGCTAACGTTACATTGAGAAGCTAACGTTAGCCGCAGCTAATAACGTTACCGGAGTCACACACCCCCCTCAGCTGCTGCCATAATAATAAACGTCTGAGATGCTGGTGAGTTTTTATAATTTTAAAGTTACACAGTGTTTTAGCGATCTATGCATATGAACAATAACGTCACTGTCATGTTTATGCCTTCAGTTGACGTTATTTTGCCAATCTAACAGAGAGGAGTTGATCATGTATCTTTGTGTTTATGGATAAGTGTCTGTGTTGTTAGCAGGAGAACTAGGTTAGCCATCATGATATCAGGCAGGCTGAGTTTTAGGGGTGCGCAGCGCCATGTAGAAGGAGAGAGGAGAGCGCGGGAGGGGGTTGGTATCGCAGTGACAACAGTGTTGTGCACGTTCATGCTCAACATGAACTAGTTCAAAGTTCAGTTCACACAGCTTAAAATGAGCTTGTTCACATTCTTTGTTCATAATTTAAAAATATGAGCGCCGTTCACAGCCCAAAATATGAGCTTGTTCACATTCATTTTTTTCCTTTTATATGTTCTGCTAGAAGCAACTTTTTATTAACCCTCACTGTCTGTCCCTCACCCCTGATGGTGTTGGAGGTGAAGACTACAACAGTAACGTGTTACAGCGATGTATTCATTTTAAAGTAACTATTTTATACCCATTACTGAAATGATGAGGTTAAATGACTCATTTTACTTTGTCAACTAACGTGTCCCCACCCAACCTCGTCATTTACAACATTTACATTAGAATATTATATTCCATAATACAAAATAAATATCTCTGATCTGGATGCTGCGTGACTCATTGACTTACTTTATGTTGTCACTGTAACATTACCGAGGGTCCGGGCGGCCTCTCTTTCAGATGCTCTGTAATAATCCAGCCTTGAATGCAGCGTCGTCATGGAAAAGCATGGCCCTCTACTGGATGTTTTAATTAACAACAATATATGCTTTTTCTCTTATTTGACAACTTGATAATGATATGAAACATAACGCTCTGCCATTTTTGGAAAAGTATGCGCGAGCATTGTGGGAGGCAAGAGTATCTTAAACTCCTGGTTGAGCGTTGTTCAGTCTCGCCAGAGTGAACTGCGCTCACGTTCACTTTCATTAGTTACAAAATGATTTGTTTCAGTTCACCATTCATCAAAATATGCTCATGCACAACACTGAGTGACAAGGCGCTCGGTGAACATACTGTAAATGATGACGTAGTGCGGATGTCTTTTCTTCTATTTTTTTCTATAGTACATCATGCTGGTGAAGGTGAGATTTGGAGAAACGCAGAAGTATGTCAAAGTGGCTGAGACTGAAGATGGCTATGATGACTTCAACACATTTCTTCAGAAAGGTTGGCACCACTTTTAATAGAGCCCAGAATGCTTGTGTAAATTGACTAATTGCTATAATATCTACTGAATTTATGTGACATGTAAATGTCTCATATTATGGAGTTGTGTTTATGATAACTAATGGTAATGGCCTGTGTGCCCTTGAAAAAATGTTGGGAAAAACAAGTTTAGCAAATTTATGATAATTGTAATTTTTCCATTGCTCTAAATTTAATATTTTTTATCAGTCATTCAAAAGCTAGACCTTCCACTTGAGACTGAGCTGCACTTGACAGATGAATCAGGGACAGAAGTCGATGCAGATGTGTTTGAGGAGCTTTTGCAAGCAGGGAACCTTACTGTTAGGGTGTCAACTGAAAAGTCAACAGGTGAGACTCAGGCTTGTGAGGCCAGGAGTGGATCGTCAATAAGGAGTATTGTGGAGAACTAATTATTTTTTCCTTTTGGGTATACATTTTTTTAAACTGTTTACAGTTGTGCTTCATCATGATCTTTCATATACTTCGTTGGAGTCACCCATGTCAGACAACTCATCTGTGTCAGTGTCAGAAGACTCCCTGGCAGTATCCTCGGATTCATCAGATGCAGCAGTGATTGTTCAGACAAATGGAGGGAAGAGAACCCATGCTGAACGGGAATCGGCAAAAGAGGTCTTAGTTATCCTGGAAGAGGGGTCCCTCATCATCCTCTACCGCTCTTCCTGAGGTTTCTTCCCTTTTTTTTCCCCCCATTACAGGGGTTCTTTTTCGGGAGTTTTTCCTTGGGTGATGTAAGGGTCTAAGGGCAGAGGGATGTCATACACTGTAAAGCCCTCTGAGGCAAACCATGTTTTGTGATAATGGGCTCTATAAATAAAATTGACTTGAAAAACTGACTTATCAAATATCACACACAAATATATTGTGCAGCTAAACTGTGTTAAACTGTTTTTTGTTGTTGGACGTAATGATGATGATGGTGATGGATATAATTGCTAATTTGCTTTATGATTCTTTATCTTTTAGATGGTGAGAGATGCTCTAAAGGGTAAAGCGGGTGGACAGATTATTTTGGATGAATATGATAAGATGAAAACATTGATGGATAGCACAAGGAGACAGTTGGTAAAAGCTTCTTGTGGCCGACATGGTTGAAATTCACGGGTAAGACTTCATTGTTCATGTTTATACTTTACTCAATACAGATTTTTTTAGCAGCACACTTATTTTAGGACATTGCATATTAGTAAAGCAACTTATTGTTTATTTTCTCCTATGAAAGAGATAAATACTAAATGGCTAAAACATGACACAAAAACTAACTGTTTGAGAGAGACTTAAACTCAATGAAGCTAACAACAGTGACATTTGTAACCACGGAGGAGCCCACCTGTCTCTGTGCGAAGTAAATATGCTTTGGGCATCATCTCTCTATTTCCCAGCCTCAGAGATCCATACTCAGACAATGGATATGTAAGTTTATAAATGAAAAACTGATGAAAAAATGATATCAATTTATGGAGTAGTAATATGGTCTGAACTACAATTTAATGTTTTTAATATTACAGGAATACTTCTATGTGGATCTGGGTACTTGGCCCGGAGGATAAAAACTGTTCAGCACAACACTGCAGCTCAGTCCCAGAGATCTTCCACCAGCACACCCTACCAGGACAGTCCAAAGACAAAGAGAGAGGTTCTCTGCACAGATAAGCAGCTGCTTGGTGAGCAGTGCCATGAAGCAATATCCTTTTTGAAACATTCAACATTCTTCCCACGATTCCTCAACATCACTGGCTTGGTAAGAAAGACAACTTCTTTATATTAAGTGAATTGTCACTCAATGTATACACTTTTAAGTTGTATAAGTATAAAAATGTGTGTTCTTCTGTAGATTGACCAAGATTTCACCATGATGTTTGGAGAGGAAGTGTCGGGCAGATTTTTGGCAAAATGGCCTACTTTTTTCAAACCTAGGATCCTGACAGACTGCAAAAAACTGACTTCTAATGGACACATTCAAGACCTCTTGTCTGCGCAGCACGACTCAGATGGGTCTGGTTAGTTTCTTCTCTTTCTTTCCTTCTCTTTAAAATTATGATGTGAATGTGTCAGACATTTTCTCCTGTTGTTCCCCTAGGCTGGGACAGTGACTTATCAAGCATTCTGCTGTTGGTTCACTTGCTGCCGCCCACGTCCAAAGGCCACAAGAAGAGTCCTAAAATCAGCGCATGTCAAGCTGAAGACCATGTCGTTAG
The DNA here is from genome assembly GCF_008729295.1 of Plectropomus leopardus. Classification (NCBI taxonomy): domain Eukaryota; kingdom Metazoa; phylum Chordata; class Actinopteri; order Perciformes; family Serranidae; genus Plectropomus; species Plectropomus leopardus. The sequence continues at coordinate 37,404,684 of NC_056466.1, forward strand.
ATATTTGCAGGTATGCAAATAGTAATGTACTTATGTAGGGCTGTCCCAAATGATTATTTTTCTCCCGATTAATCTATCAACTATTTTTTCGATTCGTCTAACGATTCATTTTTTCGACTAATCTAGCGATTATCTTTAGGTTAACGATTATTAATTTACAAAAACACTGTGGTATGCCATCTCCATTTTGCAAAGGCTGCAGATAAGGATGCACATGATTAACCGATCAACCTTTCTTTTAACAGATTACAATAACTTTGACCAATTAATAGCCTACTATTGGTAAAAAAAAAAAAAAAAAAGTTAACGTCTGCCGTACGTGTTTGATTTTTAAAATTGGTTTAGTTACTTGAATGTAGCAGCGCTATATTTCATGATTTTGTCATGATTCTTATTTACATTTTGTTAAAGATGGGAGCCAGTGTCAAAATGTTCCTTGCTGGTGTGGTGCCGAGACAGCCCTCCCTTGTGTGAGTCAAAAGAAGAACAGTATCCAAAGATACTACGTCATCATTGACCACAAGGCCATCTCTTGCAAGGCACAGACATCCTCGGCAGCTTTCGATGAGCTCTTCAAAGCACACTTCATCTTCAGTGTCAACTACCACGAATCCCTCTTTAACTTCGATACATTCATCCAAACCACAGTTTTTAGCATTGACGTATGACGTGCCAAGGAAAGTCCTAGAGTCAAGGAGCTCAGAGCTAGATTTTTGCACGACGCTTGAGGTGATAAATATCCCTGGATGAAAATATGTGAAACGGGCTGTGTTAGAACCCAGATGCAGTACGCCAAAACTCAGAGTTAGTTGGTAATGACTTTTATTATAACCAACACAAACGAAGATCAGCTCACAGAATTTCAGTTCGTTCTTCGGGCGGTAAGCCCAAACAATGTCTCTGGGAATCCCACGAAGCGAAGACACGAAGCTTGAACCTACTGTGGCTGGAGAACAGGAAACCCCGTAGCTCGACGAGCCGACAACATGTGTGGGAATGTTGTCGGGGATAGCGCTGAATCGTGGTCGGGGACAGGCAGAGGATCCGTAGCCGGGAAAACAGTCCGAAAGAACAAGGTACCGTCGAGGAGCAGGCAGGAGGATCGTCGTGGTCGAGCGGTGAGGTCTTTGCCAGTGGAGCCGTCAGATTTCCGGAACGCCGGAGCGAAGCACGTGGTCGGGGACAGAAGGCAGGTAGGTACACGGGGAGGCAGGCACAGAGAGCTGGTCGGGAACAGGCTGGGTCGGCAACGGGAAATCTGGCAGGAAAACGCTGGAGAGTCGTGCATAGTGCAGAGGAACAATCTGGCAGTGAGTGAATGTGTGGGAGTGTCTTAAATACCGGACTGATTGGAGATGAGCTGCAGCTGAGGGGAGCAGGCTGCAGCAGTGGGCGTGGCTGGCAGGTAGAGCGGGTCAGAGTGAGGTGAGTGGAAAAACACTGGCAGTGGGGAGGAGGAGAATGCAGGAACCATGACAATATGTTTCTTTGTTGTCTGTAAGGCACACCACAAAAGTTCTGCATTGCTTTTGTAACCCAGGTTAAAAATGTGTATTAAAAATATTTCATTGTGTATTAAAAACTGAGACAAATGGGTTAAAATCAGTAAATTAGTTCACTATATATATATGAAACCAGGATGTTTGAATTAAAAACAGTGAAATTCATAGTGGAAAAATCAATTCATTAAATATAATGTTTTGTTAATGATTAAAATACCGATGTTCATTTAAAAGGAAGAACAGAACTGTAATAAAAAAAAAGTTATGTGGAGTTTTAGTTTGGAAGAGCTGATCGGAAGACGGACTTTTCATCAAATCGGAAGATAAGCTCCCACCCTCTGACCCGATTGGAGCAGGTACACTTCCTCTTGAAGCCGCTAGAAGAAAGAGAGCAAGCCACATTGAGCACGAGTCACGAAAAACACACTTTTGGACGATAAAACACTGAAAAACACGGAGAAAACACGGAGAAAACTGTTGGAGAAGATCCCCCGGACGACCAGGACCTGCGTGAGTGCAGCTAGAGGAGCCGCTCGGGAGGAGAAAGCATCGGTCAGGTTTTTTTTCGTTGGATTCCATTGAGATACGGACCTGCCTGGAAGTTGGAGCCAATAGAAGTTGATGGCGAGCCAGACCCCGGTGGACGCTTAGAAACCGACGTCGTGGAACCTGAATCCTTTTGCACCAGTACACACACACACACACCCACACCCCAGTGAGGTGGAACTGATATTTCACCTATACGGTGCTAACTGACTGAACTGAACACTAGAAATTAAAGCAGCTGCAGGACATTATTTTATTTTATTTTTTTTTTTTCATACTTACCCGGGTAAGAGTTGTAATAAATGTGTTATTATTGTGGTCTTCCCATCTGCAATAAATAGGGAAGCATTATTGTTCCTTAAAGAGAACACTGTGTTGTGTCGTTCCTGAGCTATCGGTTGGTCAATCCTGGGCTCCGTAGTCGACCTTAGAGCTTCTGATACCTCTGGCCTATTAAACCTAAATCCTATTCTCTCCTTTAAAGGGTAATACGTGTTACACTTTGTCAGCATTTAAGACTACCCACCCTGGGAATTCTTAAGTCTATGTTCAAGAACACTGAATTGTGTAAAAGTTTCTTGCAAGCCAAGCATCAAGAAGAGGGAGTTTATAAAGACATATGTGATGGTTCATACTTCAAGAATAACGTTTTGTTTTCCCAGAACAAACATGCTCTACAGATTCAATAGGTTCAAAGAAAGGGACACAAACTTGGTTGCATTTACTTTATATTGAGGAACCTGCCCCTAAAATATAATTCTGTGTTGATGAATATACATGTTGTGGCACTCTTTCACTCACAAGACCTGAAGACTTACGGATTTGATGACATCTTAAAGCCTGTTCTTGATTATCTTAAAATACTTGAAACACAAGGAATTGAGGTGCCTTTCTCAGACTCACCTTTGCTTGGTTCTGTTATACAAGTAACAGGTGACAACCTAGGTTTACATGGACTGTTTGGTTTTGTCGAGTCCTTCAGCGTTACGTATTTTTGCAGATTTTGTTTGACAAGTAAGGCTGAGTCACAGTCTGTGTTTACTGAAGATGACCCTGGCATGATTTTTCGTACAAAAGAAATGCATGCAGAACATTGTGCAGCTCTACAAGAAAATCCTATGTTGAGTTCAACATTTGGTGTCAAAAAGACATGCTTGCTCAATACACTGTATTTTTACCACACCTCTGAAAACTATGCAGTTGATATAATGCACGACTTACTTGAAGGTGTTGTACAGTACGAACTCAAACTTATCTTTCAATACCTTGTCAACCATAAGTATCTGTCTTTGGAATCATTGTCACTGAGGATTCAAAGTTTCAAATTGAAATGTCAACATGGACCACTTCATTTTCAAATGCTCATGGACAGAAAATGTCCCGTATGTTGGATCATTTTTCATCCACACCTGAGGAGGAACAGGACAGGGAGGAGCCTGCTTCCTCCACCTGCCAGAGCAAGCAAGTTTAAATATATTCAGATTTCTTTATGAATCTCTCTCTCTCTCTCTCATTTTGTGCGTACGTGTTGTTACAACCCTGGCTCAGGGGAAGCAACATAGAGGAGTCAGAGGCATCAAGTCGACGATTACAGTCTTTATTTTACAGGTTAACTAATAAAAAGGAAAAAAGGAATGGTGGCTGAAGCCATGGTCTCTGATCCTGGCTGCTGGTTGAGAGAGGGAGGGGCTTGTCTCAGGCTTTTGTAGACATCTCTCAGGTGCAGGTAATCAGTGGCAGATGATGTGTGGAGGCCAGGCAGTGTCACACTAAAACAGGAGGTACGGAGGTCAGGGAATGCCTCAAAGAAAACAAAACATTGGTAGGTCTATACATAACAGTGTTTGTGAAGTGTGACACATAATTCACGCAAGGTTTAGGGGCCGGTGTGTGCGTAATTGCCCGCAGAATAGACCATCCACATCTGTTGCGCTTGGTGTTGCATGTGAAGTCAGTGCAATAATCTCATAGTCATCATCTCAATTAATTTATTGTTTCTGGTTGTTGAAAGGGCGGTCTTACTTTTCATGCGTTCATATTTTTTTACATTGATTTCAGCCCCACAAGTGTATGGATTAGCCCTACATTTATATAGCTAAAACAAAAATTCTGCCATCGCCACTGAATGAGATGAAGATGGAAAGAGAAAATGAGAATGTTTAAAAGGATTTTAAAAAACAAGGACATATTGTGACATATGTGACACAGGCTGAAAAGGGAAAAAAAGAGATTCATTTGAAATCATGAAGAAGGACGACAAGTTAAGCTAAGCGATATAAACAGTTTTGTTCCAGGTGCCATCACACGCGATAACAAGCTGTAGGAAGATTGCGAAACTTCACATTGCACAACATCATTTTGGAGCCTGTGTTTATGATTTATTTATTCATAGTTTTTGGATTGTTTTTTTTTATTTAAGTTTGTTTTTTATAGTTTCATGTTTTTATTGGTATTTATGACATATTTGACATTCATTAGCACTGGGGCACTTGTTTAATCCTTGCAGTTGTTTAATTTTTATGTTTGATCTTGTTTTTTTATCTCTTTGTCATGTTTTTATTCTGTATGTTGTCTGTGGTGTCAGAAAACTGTGTCGAATGGATGCCTTTCACCTTATACTGCAAACCAAATCTACCTACGGGTACAAATAAAGGAACCTGAACCTGAACCTGAAGCTAAAATGTTGAAAGGAAGTATGGAAGTAAATGTGTGTCATCTGATTTTGAATTGAAAAAGCCATTACAATTTTGGCACTGAATATGTATACATTGAAATTATGTATCTGATTTTTTGCCTCTGAATTTAACTAAATTTCACCTTTAATTTCCAATGCTCACAAATTCAGAATAAAAATTTCAAGTTAAAAAATTAAGATAATCTGAATTCAAGTTGCTTAAATTAAATAGGCCAAACTCGGATACCAAAATATGAGGTATAAAATTCAACTTATAAATTTTCAAGTTGCTCAAATTCGATAGGCCAAATTCAAATAATAGGAGGTACATAATTCAGAGTAAACAGCTGGAACCCAAGGGAAAAGCAATCAATTCTAGATCAAGTCAAACCAACATCCAGCCAATCACATTATGCTCAACTGGTCACCTGATGCCGAAACTCAAGCTCATGAAGTCAAGGGCTGTGGTCAGTGTTGCCAACTTGGAGACTTTGTCGCTATATCTAGCAACTTTCCTGACCCTCCTGGCAACTTAATTCGTCAAAGCGACCAGCAACAGATGGAGTGACTTTTTTCTGGTAATTTGGGGAATGATTGCGTTGACAAAGCTCTGCAAAACGCATCTAACATATCCCATTCCGTGGTTCACATTACAACTGAGCTCACGAGAGCCAAGTACAGCGAGGGAGGCTGCCGTCTCCTCCTCATTACTCACACAGTACTCATGTGGTCAGTCTGACCAGCAGCACCACAGTCCCAACCTGCAGTGGACTGAGCGATTTGACCAGAAAAAAAAAATTTGGAACTTGATTTGTTGCTTTTGACTAATTAGGTCACCGAGAGGGTCTGGAAAATTGCTGATAAGGCTCGATTAAAAGTCCGCCTTGCTCGCCTTCAGTTGGAGGCTCAGGAGAAGGCGCAAGACCACCTAGCGCAGCTCGATAGTGATAGTGCCCGTGCTCCCTCTGGAGGACAGCCTCCACTACAACGCTGTGAAAGCTGTCATCCTGCGTGCCTATGAATTAGTCCCAGAGACAGCACACAAAAAGTCCCACACTCAAACTCACATGGAGTTTGCTAGGGACAAAGGGAACATGTTTGATAAATGGTGTTCAGCCTGTGATGTGCATGACTTTGTTTATCTCTGTGAGCTGTTTGAGGACTTTAAAAAGTGTTTGCTTGAGCGCATTGTTGTATATTTAAATAAACAGAAAGTGCTGCTGCCCAGGGCCGGTTGTAGGGAGGCATATATGAGGGGGCAGTCAGAAATGTGAAGGGGGCATCATATGTTTGCTCCAGCACTTTTTTTCCCCTGTGCTTATAGTAACAGTGTTTTCTTCATTGAATTGGGTTGTTAGCTATGTGTCCAACCCCAACCTAGAGAAGTGGATTGCACTTAGTCAGGCCTCTACCTTCAGACCTGTCCAACTTGGGTGTCCCACCTGAAGACTAAGCTCCTGCTGGTATAGCTCTTAAGGTCACTGAGGCACGCAAACCCCCTGACCAAAATAAGGTGGCAATCCCTCAAGGGGGGAAACTGAAAAATAAAAATAAAATAAAATATCCTTGATCCAGATTTTATCAACCAAAAACATAACATATATCTTAACTGGATGGCCTAATTCTCAAATAAATTTTAACCTAAAGTAAGACTTCACACACTATAATCAATATTTACAAAACTGAAAGGTAGTCTTATGAATAATAATAAAAAAAAACTTCTCAAACTAATTTATAAAACACAACAGATATAGAACAGAACATTTTATGTTTTCTTTCTTTTTTTAAATTTTTTTTGGCTTGTTTTTTTTGTTAGCAACCGAACAGTTCAAAAATCTTTCTTTCCAGTTGTCCTGCCTTCCTCCCTTTCGATGAGTGCTTGCTCCAATTTTTTGTTTTCCTGATGATTATTTAAGTCCATCGTACCTTTGTCAGTGCATGGCTGTGATTTCATGTGAGCAGTCTTCCTCTGTGCTGTGTGCTCTGTGTAGCTATTGATTGTTGTAGGTTGTATTGGTTAACTCGACTGTTGTACGTGCTGCCTGAGAGGAAGCAGTCAAGTTGTGAAAGGAGCTGGACCTTAGAGTAGGTTGTTTTGTGTTGGTATCTTTTGTTTATAGTAGCCTCCATACCCAGTTGTTGCACCACCCCATAGCAAAACTCTGTATAGCACACTAGATCCTATCTGTGTCTACTGTGGGCTGGATAGGGTAGATACAGATTTCTTTTGTTTGCCTTATTGTTTGTTGTCACCCTTCGCGCTCTCTTTGTGTTCACATGTTGCCTGCTACTGTAGTTTAGCATAAACATCTAAACACTAAACATCTTTCGCGCCTGTTTAACACACACGGTGCTGTGTTACCTCCCTTTGTCCCTAGGCATAAGATTTGCGGGTTGTAATGTTCTCCAAGTTGGCAACACTGACCACAGCCCTTGACTTCTTTGTCTTCTCCGGGATGAGCTTGAGTTTCAGTGTCAGGTGACCAGTGGAGCCTAATGTGATTGGCTGGATGTTGGTTTGACTTGATCTAGAATCGATTGCTTTTTCCTTGGGTTCCCATCAGTTTACTCTTATTTTACACCACCTTTTATTTTGGCATCCGAATTTGGCCTATCGAATTTGAGCAACTTGAAAATGTATAAGTTGAATTTTATACCTCGTATTTTGGCATCCGAATTTGGCCTGTCAAATTTAAGCAACTTGAATTTAGATTATTTGATTTTTTTAACTTGAAATTTTTATTCTGAATTTTTGAATATTGAAAATTAAAGGTGTAAATTAGTTATTGAAAATGTAAAGAGTTAAATTCAGAAGCAAAAAATTAAGATAAAATCACAGTCAAAGCCAAGGTTCAAATGAGACAGTTTTGCAACCACTTTCTCTACCATTGAGACGCCTGCATTCAAGGAAAACAAGAAGTCTCACCAGGTTCAACTGCAAAATAGTTAATCTGCAAAGACAACTGGAATATGTATGTGCTGTTCTAAAGGCCACTCACAGGAACATAAACTTTCTAAAGGAGAAGGAGTCTGCTTTAGCCTTAGCATTGGGCACATGAGCAAAGATTGCGACAAGCACTTGATGTGTAAAGTGTGCAGCCAAAAACATTCCAGCATTCCTCATATTAACCAAAGAGTAAGAGCAAGCAGCACAGACTGTAAATGGCCCAAGGAACCATCTGTGAGCAGTGCACTGGTCTCTCTGCAAACATGTGGTCATAAGGGGCTGGGAATGGTGATGGAATCCTGTCCATCCTTCCAGTTCAGGTGAAGTCTAGCAAGGGAAACAAAATTCATACAAACATATGCAATCTCTGGATCGAGGCAGTACAGCCACATTCTGTGCCAAAAACTTGACGAGGAAGCTGAATATGAATGGAAGGAAAGCTCAAATCAATCTACAAACCATGGGTTCAAGAGCATCAGTTTCCAGCTATAGATTGACAGGTTTGGAGATTTCAAGTCTCACTGAAACCCTTTTCTATGACTTACCAGACGTCTATACCCAGAAGAGGATACATGTAAGCACAGACAACATTGTCATAGAGGAAATTGGCTAAGTGGACCATACTTGGATGGTGTTGATATATCCTTGTATCCAAGCTAATGTGGAGTTGTTGATAGGCACCAATGCCTCCAAAATGCTTGAACCCTGGGAAGTAATCAACAGCCACAGAAATGGACCATATGCCATTAAGACCCTATTGGGTGGGTTATTAATGGCCCTCGTCAAGAATGCAGTGAAAAGAGGTGTGAAAAGTGACCACCTCACTGCTACTGTCAACAGGATCTCCATAAGAAGGCTGGAGGTGCTACTGAATAATCAATACAACCATGATTTTAATGAGCATTCATCAGGTGACAAAGGACATGTCAAGAGATGAAGTCAAGTTCGTTAAAATCATGAAAAGTTCAGAAGAGCTTCAAAATGGGCATTACAGCCTAAACTTCCTTTTGAAAAAAGAAAGAGGTCTCTCTGCCAAACAATCATTGTGTTGCCAAGTAATGCATTCTTGGATTGAAGAGGAAGTTTGAGAGAAATGAAGAAATTCCACCAGGAATACACCAACTTTCTTTGTGAGGTCATCACCCCCCACTCGCATGAGGGATATGCTGAATGCGTACCCGAACTGTGATCAGCCTTTGGAATGGTCCAATCAAAAATATGGTATATTCCACATCACGGAGTATACCATCCGAGGATTTGAAAGAAGTCTATCGTTGTTGAGCTTGACTGTGGAGCTTAGTTCAGAGGCTGTGCAATTGTATTTCATTTCTAAAAAGTCAACATCTTACAAGGTTCCTTACCTTACCAGCTTCTTTGTTAGGAGTCCTCACACACATTCAGACAAGAACCTGTGATGTGAGGGTCTAAGGGCAGAGGGATGTTGCTGATATTCAGGCAAACCATGTTTTCCATCAAGTCAAAGTAGCCCAGGATTGATTGAGATTTCCTGCATTTCTTGTTGTGCCTGAAGGCGATTGTAAATCACCTGCATATGTGAATATAGAATGACAGTTACATCTGTTCGGGGCAGTGTCTAACTTTTCACCCAGGTTTGCTGTGTCTTCATTGTCCCAGATTTGACAGCCGTTTTCATAGGGAGGTTTCTATTTGACAAAATGGATTAGTAACAGTCGTGGTGTGTTGCTATCCATTCCACAGGAGCAAAGAGCGTAGATTTTGCATGAGCTCGATTGGACAGAGACCAACTTCCAGTTGAGAGAGCCTTGCCCTTCATTGGTTTGTTGAGACAGACTATTTTAAAATTCAAGATGATACTCAAAGAACAGCCTCATACCAGACGGGGGATTCTGTCGGTGGTTAGCTCTGTTTGTCCTTTGGAATTTCTAGCACCACTCACACTTCCAGCAAAGTTCGTATTGCAGGATTTGTCTAGGAAAAGTATTGATGGAATGATCAAATACCAAATGCTCTCCAACAGCAATGGATCAAATGGTTAGGAGATGTGGAAAGGGTGACAGCATTCAAAATTGATAGATGCCTTAAGCCACCAGATTTTGGACAACCTATTCATAGTCAATTACATCGCTTTTCAGATGCCAGTGATACTGGATATGGCACTGTAACATATCACAGGTTGCAGAAGAACAGCAACAGTATCCACGTGTCTTTCATACTGGGCAAAGCCAGAGTGGCGCCATTGAAAAATGTGACAATTCCTGCTTAGAGCTTACAGCTGCTGTTCTTGCTGTTCGCATGGACACAATGCTAAAGGCAAAATTACAGCTTCCACTTTGAAGTTATGTTTCTGGACTGATAGTAGACAGGAGGTTTCAAACCTTTGTGGCAAACAGTATACTACCATCGAGGAGCAACTGATGTCCACAATACAGGTATGTTCATACCACCCATAATCCTGCAGACAAAGCCTCATTAGGATTGACAATGGATTGTTTCTTGATAAACCAACGATGGATTGAAGGCCCTGATTTTCTGTGGAAAGGCCTGGCCTGTAAACAGCTTAGATTTTGACATTGATGCTGATGACCATAGTTAAAAAGGGATCTCATGGCTAATGCAGTGATTGTCGAGGATTCACCAACTATTCATCAGCTGATAACCTTCTTTTCTGACTGGGGAATGTTTAAGAGGTCAGTTGCATGGATTCTGAAAATAAGGAAGGCTCTACTGGATATGATTCAAAAAAGAAAACAACTGAGTCAAAGGGATGCAATAATAACAATAGTAACAAAGTGGAAAAGGAAATGCAAAGGCTTAAAGCTGCATATGGAGGACAGACTTTGACTCCAGACGATCTTTTGGAGGCAGAAACAAACATCATTCATTTTGCTCAACAGGAAAGATCCCCTAATGAGTTTGTTGCATTATCATCTGGCAAATGTGAAGTAAAAAAAGGTGGGTACAATTTACAAACTGAACCCACTTTGCATGATGTATTGCTTAGAGTTGGAGGGAGATTGAGTAAGGCTGCCATGCTAGAGGAGACAAAACATCCAATTATCCTATCCAAAGACCAGCATGTATCCTCTCTAATAAAGTACATTCATGTACAGCTGGGCCATAGTGGGAGAAACCATGTTCTCTCCAGATTACGGAGCAAATTTGGATCACCAGTGCTAATGCAGTGTCCAGAAAGATTCTGCCCAACTGTGGATTCTGTAAACGCCATAAAGGGAAGTTGGGTGAGCAAAAAATGGCTGATCTGCCCATAGAAAGAATCATTCCAGATCTTCCCCCATTCACTAATGTTGGTGTTGATTATTTTGGACCAATCAAGGTCAGGGTCCTGATGATACACACCACACGTGAAGAAAAAAAAAAAACCACACACCATCAACTGACACCCAGGTGCACTACTGTACAGGGAGTGAGGGGACCACCACCGCAGGGATCAGTCACTCGCCACACCAACCCAGCAGCTCCTGTCCAAGAGAGAGAGGCAGATATTAATCAAGGCAAGAGGGCAAGAAAACAAAACTAAACCAAAAATGCCCCGACACCACACTCTGCCGGGCCCAGGAGGTCACCACCAAGGTTGATTGTGCTTCAATTGCCGCTCACGCACAGTTAACCCAAAAACCAAAACAAAAAAAAAAAAAACAAAACTTATGCAAAAAAATAACTGAATAACTAAACACAAAGTCTACAGAAAACAATGATCACAAAATCCATACACAATAAAAATGAATATCGAAGTACAATACCAAAAGAAACAATAATCAACCAATGATTAAAAAGTTAACTGGCGTGGATCAGTCCTCCTAGTGCAGCTTTAAATCCTATGCTGCGTGTTACGTCCACATGATCCACACCACATACAGTGCAGGCAACACTCACGGGTCATCCAGAGGGATTTACTCCAGGCGTGCGAGACCGCACGCACACGCCGAACACACAATTATATATAAAGGAAAGAACAAAACGGAAAACAGTGGACACAAATGTAAAGAGTGGAGAGCTTGCTGCGGCGAATCCGCGACAGAGCAGGTAGACAGAACAGCAGCAGCAGCACAGCGGCCCACGTCAGAGGAGGAGCCACCTGCTGTGATACAGACTAAAATTAATACGTGAATTGCAATTAGATGGATTAAAACAATCGCGCATACATACCCGTGAGTGAGGGCGCAGCGTCACAGGCAACAGGAGAGATAGCCACCAACCAACCACCTTTATAACTGCTACAGCAAACAGAGACCAGAATCACACAACGTGCAGCCCGACAAAGCGCATGAGACACGCCAGACACAAACGAGCCAAGAATTGTTGACATTTTTGCAGATTTATTAAAAAAGAAACACTGAAATATCACATGGTCATAAGTATTCAGACCCTTTGCTGTGACACTCATATATTTAACTCAGGTGCTGTCCATTTCCTCTGATCATCCTTGAGATGGTTCTACACCTTCATTGGAGTCCAGCTGTTTTTATTATACTGATTGGACTTGATTAGGAAAGCCACACACCTGTCTATATAAGACCTTACAGCTCACAGTGCATGTCAGAGCAAATGAGAATCATGAGGTCAAAGGACCTGCCTGAAGAGCTCAGAGACAGAATTGTGGCAAGGCACAGATCTGGCCAAGGTTACAAAAAAAAATTTCTGCTGCATTTAAGGTTCCTAAGAGCACAGTGGCCTCCATAATCCTTAAATGGAAGACGTTTGGGACGACCAGAACCCTTCCTAGAGCTGGCCGTCCGGCCAAACTGAGCAATCGGGGGAGAAGAGCCTTGGTGAGAGAGGTAAAGAAGAACCCAAAGATCACTGTGGCTGAGCTCCAGAGATGCAGTCGGGAGATGGGAGAAAGTTGTAGAAAGTCAACCATCACTGCAGCCCTCCACCAGTCGGGGCTTTATGGCAGAGTGGCCCGACGGAAGCCTCTCCTCAGTGCAAGACACATGAAAGCCCGCATGGAGTTTGCTAAAAAACACCTGAAGGACTCCAAGATGGTGAGAAATAAGATTCTCTGGTCTGATGAGACCAAGATAGAACTTTTTGGCCTTAATTCTAAGCGGTATGTGTGGAGAACACCAGGCACTGCTCATCACCTGTCCAATACAGTCCCAACAGTGAAGCATGGTGGTGGCAGCATCATGCTGTGGGGGGTGTTTTTCAGCTGCAGGGACAGGACGACTGGTTGCAATCGAAGGAAAGATGAATGCGGCCAAGTACAGGGATATCCTGGACAAAAACCTTCTCCAGAGTGCTCAGGACCTCAGACTGGGCCGAAGGTTCACCTTCCAACAAGACAATGACCCTAAGCACACAGCTAAAATAACGAAGGAGTGGCTTCACAACAACTCTGTGACTGTTCTTGAATGGCCCAGCCAGACCTGACTTAAACCCAATTGAGCATCTCTGGAGAGACCTGAAAATGGCTGTCCACCAACGTTCACCATCCAACCTGACAGAACTGGAGAGGATCTGCAAGGAGGAATGGCAGAGGATCCCCAAATCCAGGTGTGAAAAACTTGTTGCATCATTCCCAAAAAGACTCATGGCTGTATTAGCTCAAAAGGGTGCTTCTACTAAATACTGAGCAAAGGGTCTGAATACTTATGACCATGTGATATTTCAGTCTGCAGCCCTCAGGTCCTCTGGCAGGCTGTTCCACAGACAGGGGCCGTAATACTGAAATGATGCCTCATCGTGGGTTTTTGTTCTAACTTTAGGAATAATTAAAAGGCCAGTACCCGAGGACCTCAGGGTCCGCGAAGGTTCATATAATAAAAGCAAGTCTGATAAATAAGAAGAATCACAGCTCCCAGTACAAAGGGCCCTCCGTCAGCAAACACCAGAGCTGGAGTAAAAAACTAAAAACAGAATAAATAAACAACAAAGTAGTTCAGACTAAAAGGTTAAGAAGTTGAGAATATTATAAAACAAAACAAATCTGACATAAAATATACGTAAACTAAGATTAGCTAGAACATTTCCTTAAACAACCTAAGAATCTTAATAATATCAATAAATAAATACAAAATTTAAATAAATTAATAAGTTGGTAGATTAATAAATTAAATAAGTAAATAAATAAATAAAAAATAAATAAGAAAGATTAGCTAAAATCTAGACTAAAAAGGTGGGTCTTGAGCCTGCATTTAAAATTCTGAACACTTTCTGCAGCCCTCAGGTCCTCTGGCAGGCTGTTCCACAGACAGGGGCCGTAATACTGAAATGATGCCTCATCGTGGGTTTTTGTTCTAACTTTAGGAATAATTAAAAGGCCAGTACCCGAGGACCTCAGGGTCCGCGAAGGTTCATATAATAAAAGCAAGTCTGATAAATAAGAAGGCCCAAGACCATTAAGACTTTTATAAACCAATAAATGTCTCTTAAAATCAATCCCGAAACACACAGGGAGCCAATACAGAGATTTAAAAACAGGCGTAATGTGTGTGTGCTCTTTTTTTGGACCTCGTCAGCACACGTGCTGCTGAATTCTGGATTAGTTGTAGCTGAGTAATGTTTTTTTAGGAAGACCAGAGAGTAGAGCACTGCAGTAGTCAATACGACTAGAGATAAAAGCATGCATCAGCATCTCTGTGTTTGCATGGGAGAGAAACTGGCGGACGCTGGCAATATTTTTGAGATGGTAAAATGCCGTTTTTGTTATGTTTTTAATGTGTGGAATAAAACCAAGCTCAGAGTCAAAGATAATGCCCAGGTTTTTTACTTGTTGTGATGGGTTTAAAAACAATGTCTGTAGTTTTGTTATAAGTTTCTCTCTCTGAGTTTCATGATTAATAATTAAAACTTCAGTTTTGTCCTGGTTGAGCTGCAAGAAGTTCTTGGCCATCCAGGACCTGATGTCTAAAATGCAGTTAAAAAGGGCATTGAGTGGTCTTGGGTCATCAGGAGACACAGAGATATATAGCTGGGTATTATCAGCATAACTGTGAAAGTTGATGCCGTGCCTCCTGATGGGAGCATGTGGAGATTAAAAAGTGTGGGGCCCAAAATTGAGCCTTGGGGCACACCACAGTTTATTTTATAGTTCTTTGAGGAGCAGGTATCCATACTTACTAAAAATTTTCTATTTGTGAAATAGGAGGAAAACCAGTTAAAAACAGTACCAGAGAGGCCAGCCGGGTTGTGGAGTCTGTTTAAAAGAATTCAGTGATATTATGTATCGAAAGCAGCACTTAGATCCAGTAGCACCAGGACAGAAGGTTTCTTCATGTCCATGTTACACCTGAAATCATTTACGATCTTTAACAGGGCTATCTCCGTACTGTGGTTCGTCCTAAAACCAGATTGATATTTTTCTAAAATATTGTATTTATTTTAAAAAATCATTTAGCTGAGTAAAAACAAGTTTTTGTAAAATTTTGCTTAAAAACGGTAAGTTGGATACTGGTCTGTAGTTATCAAGAGTGCTAGCATCTAAGTTGCTCTTCTTCAGAAGGAGCTTGACCACTGCAGTCTTAAAGGCAGTGGGGAAGACAGACGCCTGAAAAGAGCAATTCATGATGTTTAAAAGTCCTTCCTCGAAGAATCCATAAAATGTTTTAAAAAGTGAACTGGGAATGGGGTCTAAAAAGCAGTTTGTAAGATTACTTGAGAGAAAACTCTACCAAGCATTTCGGCATCAACCAGGACAAAACTCCCAAGTGTTTCCTCAGATAAAAGCAAAGATTCAAGTGTGTTAAAAACATATTCTGATATGGTAATAAATCTGATCTAATTTTATCAATTTTACCTCTGAAGTGGCAAAGTAGTCACAAAGGGAGTCTGTTGACATTCTGCTGGACTTATTAAAATCAGGGTTAATAAGGTGATTGATGGTAGAGAAGAGGATTTTTGGATTGTGTTTATGGTCTATGATGAGTTTAGAGAAGTGAGCCTATCTGGAATTTTTTACTTGAATTATTATTGTAAATTTTAAGTTGCTCACAGAGGATTTGGTAATTTATTGTCAGTTTGTTTTTTCTCCATTTCGTTTCTGCTGTCCTACAGTTTCTTTTTAATTGTTTTATTTTTTTCATTTCTCCATTGGGGTATAGGATTTCTTTCTTTCTTTCGTTTTCAGTGGGGCGACGGAGTCCAGAGTTGACTTTAATTTGCAGTTAAAATTCTCAACAATAAAATCACACGAGGAAGGTATAATGTCAACAGGAATGTCACATAAAACCTTAATAAAATTTGCAGCCACTTCCGAAGTAAGATGGCGTTTCCTCACAGTTTGCTCCGAAGCTTCCCACTGAATAAAACCAGTGATGTTAAAAAAGATACAGAAATGGTCAGACAATGCCAAGTCAACAACAGAAGACACACTGATGGAAAGGCCGGATGTTATGACGAGATCCAGAGTGGCTGTTGTGAGTGGGTTCAGTGACGTGTTGAATAAAATCCATGCAGTTAAGCAGGTTTAAAAAATCTGAGGCGATGGGGTCTGACCAAGTATAATTGTGTAAGTTAAAATCACCAGAGATAATGATTTTATTGTAAGAGGTGTGGATAATTGAAAGTAAATCTGAGAATCTGTTAATAAAATTACCACATCGTTTGGGTGGTCTGTAGATTGTCAAACATATAATAGGAGGGCTGCTAAAAACAAAGGAATGGTATTCAAAGGTGGTGCCAACACCTTTTTTGCCGCTCCTTGAGGAAAAAGTGAAGTTAAAATTTGGTGGGGAAGCTTTATTGAGGGCAGCTGGTGCATCTGTGCCCAGCCATGTCTCAGTTGAAAACAAACAGTCAATCTTATGATCTAAAATCAGTTCATTTATAAGAAAAGTTTTGTTTGACAGTGAACATACGTTCAGTAGTGCCATGTTGAGGGTCACAGCAGTCACTGCTTCCTCTGCAGGATGGTTGTCTGTGGTTTTATTGTCTTTAAATTGCTGACGTTGGCTCCACCGGTATGATTGCTATGATACCTGTTTGTGGTTACAACAGTAGGAATGTTAAAAGGGTTCGGGGAGTGAGTGCAGGTGTGACTGGTGGGGCTGTGACTGGTGGTGGAGTGTCTACCTGGATCAAGTGTGGCTGTATTGATGATTTATGGATGCAAAGGTATACCTGTGCTAAAGTGAGAAATACGTGAATGAAAATAAATGGGTCACCGCACTCAAAGAAACCTTATTGGACATTGGTTATTTATTGCTGCCCAGAACACGCATTTGAACAAGTTCTTCCCATTCACATACCGGAAGCCAAATGTATTAGTCTTGATTGAAAGACTCTACACACAGACAGTGTCTTTTACTCACCAAGGCACCTTATATACATATTAGATCACATACATGCACTCACAAATTGGCTCTCAACAGAAGCACACAGAGAAGAAACTTCAAGTTCCTGCCTTTCCTTTGTTCCTTTGTCTGACCAGTCACATGGTCAGCTGAGGCCTTCTTCACTCTGCGGCCATCTTTGATCCAGCATCTTGAATCTGGCATCTTCTTTGTGCTTCTGTTCTTAGTCAATCCACCTCTGCTTCTTTGTGTTTTTATGCTCACACAACACACATTTATACATCCACTTGTATACTTGTATATATTAGCAGTTAGGATATAATGTGTGTTTTGTTTAGCATTGCTTTTCTTTTTGAATAATGTCATTGGAATCATACTTGCTGTCTGCTTAATGTTGTACAAACGTGGGTAAATCACCGAAATCCTTCACTCTTTACTATCAATATGAAAACTTTGGTTATAATTATCAATTTAATTATTGATCAGAGTTCCGAATTGTTAATTTAGTGTGTTTAGTGTTTAGTTTTATGAGACTGTTTTTATTGACCGGCTATCATTTGCCCCAGAAGGTGATTTAATGTAAATTAAGACACATTATTTAACAAAATTAATAATTATGTTTAATAATCATTAATTATTTCTGATACTTTAACAACTGGTGAGCCTTGCGTGAGGCTTAATCACAGAAAGGGTTGTGTTAAAGCCAAATCCCTACAGCAGTGTCATAGAAAATTATTATTTTCTAATAATGTTAATGTAATCATGAGTAATTGTATGGAGTGGTATGATTCAGTAATGTCATGAGGACCTTTCAAGTCTTTCACTCTCTCCAGTAAACCTATATGTTAAGATACTGCAAGGGAGAGACCTTGTAGATTTTTTGACTACGCTGATAGGCACAGCTGTGTGACCTGTGAAATGTACTATATAAGCTGAATGACTTTTTGGTATGTCTCTGTCCATGCATATGTTTTGTGCTAAGACCTTCTCTGATCAGATATATGTAGTAAACATATATTCAAGTAAGGACAACTGAGGCTCACCGAGTTCATTTCACTACTTAATGAGTTATTTTACTACTTATTAAGTTTATTTAATAATACATCAAGTTTATGTTATTATTTATTGAGTTTACTTAATTGTGCATTGGTTCATCAAGAGTATTTTCTTCAACAGGCAGCGTTTCATCCTGATGCCATCTTGCTCCGTTTAATACGGAAGCAGCAGGTACTGTCCAGCCATCTGCCAGCATATAATAACACTGCGCCTGGTTCTGTTCATCAGTGTTCTCACCTGACGCCGTCTAGTGGTGTTTCATGCAGACGTGATAGGTGGCTTGAAGTACAGTCTAGTGGGAATCATTGCTACCAAGAGGGCAACTATCTAGTCCAGTATACAGGACTATGATGTGCTCCTAACTTTGGCCCTTAGTAGTCAGCCAGCTGCTGCCATGGAGACACGCAGTGGCTTGAAACATCAGTGTTTTCCACACGTTCGGGTCATCGCAGGATCATCGTAGTTTTCTCCCACAAAATGTCAGGAGAATTCATTTTTCAGTTTGACTTTAATCAGCCAAGTTGAGCAGAGATGGAAGTGAATCAGTTTGATTTCCTCAACCTACCCTCGGTGTGTGTGTGTGTGTGTGTGTGTGTGTGTGTGTGTGTGTGTTAAACAAATGAATGACAAGTGTCATTCAGCTGTCTTACTTTGGCTCCTTCATGAAGTCATCTAGCTACATGAAGAGATTACACAGGACATCTACATCTCATCAGCAGTTTGAGTCCAACCTCTGGTTTCCACCCACTGCGCTGAAGGATGAATGTCACCTAAATTCCTGCTTGAAAAGTCTGAAAAAAAAAAAAAAACAGTGTATTT
The DNA here is from genome assembly GCF_008729295.1 of Plectropomus leopardus. NCBI lineage: Eukaryota > Metazoa > Chordata > Actinopteri > Perciformes > Serranidae > Plectropomus > Plectropomus leopardus. The sequence continues at coordinate 37,423,464 of NC_056466.1, forward strand.
TTGTCTCAGGTCCAACTGAGAACATGCATTTGAAAGCTCCAATTGTGTTATTTTTATTGATAAATGCTGAGAGGATGGTGTCTCTCAAAGTGTAGAAATGAGGTGAAAGCACTCTCACAGCCTCTGTGCAAGTCAATATCTTGACTTTAAAGTGATTGACAAGTTGTTTTTGTGAACAAATCCCTTGGTTTTGGCATGTAATCCTGTCTGTGCTGTGCTCCGTCCTTCATCTAGTCTCTTCCCTGTCAGACAAGGCTAGAGCCTGATTTTATTTGTCTGCCACAGAAAAAGGCAAAGCCGGGGGGGGTTAATAATACAAATCTGATGTTCTTTTTTTCTCAGCTGTCTCCCTCTCTTTCATGTTGACTTCTAATTTCATTTTTTACTTAACTCCGCCTAACCCTAATTTTCTCAAATTTCCATCTAATCCAGCTACCTTCTTTTCAACGGTTGTTTCTCAGATCCAGACAAAGAAAAAGGCAACTGTCAGTATGAAACTATGGCCTGCTCTCCCTCCACCATGGCTTCACTCTCTTCTGACAAGCCTTTAAATTGTTTCCCAGACAGCCTTTCACCTTGATCAGGACACTAAATCCACCAATTAAATCACCCAAATTGGCACTGTGGGCACAGCCTGAGGGCGGAATTGGAATGGCAGCATCAGCAAAGGTGACATATACATCTGTATACACCACGCATAAGTGACTATGACTGTGTGTGTGTGTGTGTGTGTGTGTGTGTGTGTGTGTAGGCTTTGACAGCAGGGATTTGCCGACAGCAATACTACCTTGCAAAGGTAGAGTGCAGATGCAATGAAATTAAGAAAAAGGGGTTTAAAGTTGTCAGGCTGGATGGCTGACTGTAAACAAATAGAAGGGTTTACTTTTTCTGCCCCAATCATTATTGGCTAATCCATGCCACATATACAAATGCAGATACTGCATTCTGCCTTTGGATAATCTTCAGCGAATGCTCATACAAACTGAAGTATGTACCAACAAAACATTTTCTCCAAACATTCTTATCCTTTTGAACCAGTGTGTTTCAGAAAATTGTCTTTAGTTTGATTATTTACAGTCTGTAGCTCATAGGAATCAAGCTTCTATCTGTTTGTATAGCATTTATACTTATATTCATTAATTTATAATTTAATACATTTAAGTAAAGTGGAAACCGCTTCTGGTGATCACAGTTACAGTAATCAACTGCTGATATACGTAGATCAAAAAGCTTGAATCATTTCTATAAAATGTTGTTAAAAAATATGCATATAATACACACTCTTCTGACAGTGTTTATGTCAGCTCTTTCCGTACATGACAACATGTAGAAAAAAATGTTGAAACTACAATTATTCTGATGTTTTGTTTTTCCTTAACTCCCATGATCCTTTGCTTTGTGATTACCCGTCTGCCTTCACCTGGCTACCTGAGGTTAGTGCTGTGTGTAGACTGAAATCCTGACAGAAAAGAGAAAGTCATTGTCTCTCAGTGAAAACTTTACACCCTTTTTCCACACTTGTGCTGGCTTGGCTTGACTTGGTTTGGTTTGGCATGTCAGCTTAATGCAGCAGGTCTGCATGTGGCTACCCTCTGGAAGGTGTGTCTTTAATTGATGATGGCTTGTCCTGAGTGACAATGTCTCAGACACCAGGCTGATGTCCCCCGTTATTCTTACTTTTACTAGTTGGAATTGAGCTGTTTGTGTTGGTAAGAGCATTAAGAGCCTGTTGTCTGCAGCTCTTTGTTGAACATCTCACTGTAGCTGTTTCTGCTTTTACTTTCTTCCCTGTGTAGCCCATTCTCCTTCCAAACTCCTCAAATAGCGTGGCTTTGACAGTGCTTTTGGCGTAAATGTGTAAGACCAAAAGAAAACTTTTGCATGTGCGTGGAACACTGCTGGATGGCAGGAATGCGGCCAGACAGAACGTAGGGCAGATGGTTGGACGGCACCTGCTGTCTCCCCTTGATATGTACACAGGCAGCACAACTTGAGAACGCGGACGGAACCTGTCGCATGAGCATGAAACGCATCAGGATGCCGTTGGGTTGTAACATTGCTGGTTATGATGTAATATAAGGAGTGCAAGTGGGCTTCAAGGGTGGGCAGGAGGGGTGGTGAATGCGTCCAATAAACCTGGACTTTGATGCGGGAGTCTGTTTGAATGTGATAATTTTTCTATACCTTTCTATGTGCTTACTTCCCCTTATCCTAACCATCTGTGCTGTGCTGTGCCTATTCACAACCACATGCCATCTCATCCCACCATGTGCATTTGTTTACACCACTGTAGCAGCATTCTGTTGCATAAACATCAGACTTAGAAGGATACCTAACTTGAAGAAAAGATTCTAAGCTCCACTATTTCTTTGATGGACACATTTCATCTCGTGTCATTTTTTTATAGTAAATGTTTGTTTTTTATTGTGAAGCATAAAAATAAGGAAATGTTTGGTTTTCATCAGCTGTAACTTAACAGACAGCTGTATTGCTAAAAGCAAACATGATACTGTTACAAACCTGGCTCACTGGTTTGCAACAAAGAGAGAGTCCACACAAAGTTTGCCAGGGAATAAGGAGATGTTTATTTAACTAAATATAATTAAAAGGAAAATAAGGTGCATATCCGTAGATCAGTGTGTGAGGTGGAGTGAGGAATGTGTGTGTGTGTGTGTGTGTGTGACAAACAGAGAACAAACCAAACTAACTAAACCATGTTGGCCATGTGGCGTCAGCTGCTCAACCACCAGAGAGAGAGCAGAGTGACTCCAGCAGCCCTTTTATAGGGGTAGGCCCCGCCTATAGGTGTGGCCAGCCATTTAGACGGCCCAACTACTCTGGGCTGCAGCAAAGGAAGAAGCTGAGAAGAGAGGCACAGATTAGTGAGGCCGTCACAATACAGAAGAAATAAAGCAGAGATCTTAAGTACAAACAGGACACAAGAGAGAAACTAAATTTCAACCCACAGAGATTCAATTAGAAGCTACAAAACTTCTGAAAGATGAACACACAGAGACTTTAAAAATGTCATATTCTCTGGTCTTCTCACAGACAGGAGGTGAGTGGAGCTTCAGGGGGAGAAGACAGTCATTGGGTGTTGGCAGCGGCTGGCGAGACATCACCAATACCTGTTTGTAGGCGGTCAGGTGTGCTTTTGCCCTACTCCAGAGATCATCCATCTCTGGCGTGGCTCGGTTTGGCTTGATGCGTCTTAGCTGATAATGAGAAGACAAATTGGTGTAGCATGGTTTGACTCTTCCCGGCCCGAAGGGGTGATGGAAAAGGGTACTAGTCTCCATGAAGCAACTAAACTTGATGTTCCTGTGTAGCCTACTCAAATAACAGGGGACAGTCACAGCTACTGCACGAGTAAAATTATTGTGTATGGGGAAAGCACCTGCGATTGAAGCTGCCCTCATCATGTCATCTCAACAGTAGAATTCAGTAAATAGTAAAGCTGTCCCATTTCATTACTTTATAGCCATATAAAAATTAAATAAATGTAAATTAGATTGCAATCTGCATAAGACATGAAGAAAAGGGATTATAATCATCTTTTTTTGATCAATCTGACCCCGATAGTGTAAAGTTTTAGTAAGGGTGTGTAAGCAAACACAATGAAAGGCTGGAAAGCATGAACACACTGGGGTGACAAAGACAATCTGGCAACTGAATGGAGGAAACACCGGGCTTTAAATACACAAAGGCTGATTACTAACTGCAAACAGGTGAGTGAAACAAAACACAGGTGAAACACATGAAGCAATCAAAAAACGCAGCAAAACTCAGGAAGTAAAATTAGCATCAAATCACATGGCATTGTTTCGAGTTCAAAATTAGATGACAGCTATATACTATGGGATCTGCTACACTGTAAACCCAAATGTTCAAAGTACTTAAATAAATTAAGTTATGCATACTCAAAGTTTTAAAAAAAGTTCTAATAACTTAATTATGTCAAGTTCATTTAACATGTTGTTCCGTTTTGAGTAATTTTAACTAATATGTTTTGATTAAATTGAACTATGGCTATATTAAGTAAGAGTAACTTAAAAACATAGCTTACATACAACTTAATACACTGTAAATCCGAATGCTCAAAATAATTAATTGGTATTAGTATAGTTAACTTAAAATTTTCTCAAAAGTTCTACTTATAAATGTTGATTGCCAGTATAGCATTGTCCGTCTTTTCAGTTTATTAAACTTGTAATTTTTGATGAACATGAACTTTTTGCAGATTTGTGTAACCTACTTAAAATAATTAACTCATAGTTACTTATAAGCTTATCTGTTTTTATTTTTTTTTTGTTCTTGGTAGGACCTGTTTCAGTTCCCTTTTTCTCCTTTTTTTTTTGGTTGTACATTTACACTCATATTGTACGGCTTGTATCTGTTGTGATATTGTTTGTAATAAGAAAACCAATAAAAAGAGAATTACAAAAAAAATAAAAGCGTATCTATTAAACATGAATAAATCAAACCAAGAATCAATTAAGAATAAATCCGTTGCATCAGATAGATTTGTACTGTGTAGGTTACACACGCGCACCTTCCACCGGTAGTGTTCACACGATTTTATTTTGTAGTATTTGCGTGCACTTCCTCTTCAGACAGCGAGGCGGAGGACTCAGGAGGAGAGCGGGATCAACAGACCAGCCAACCGAAGGCGGCAACATTAGCACTCAGCTCTGCGCCATTGGATTAAATGTAAGTAGTCGACATAAAACTCGCTTTAATGTTTGTTTCAGACGGTTCAACGTGTTTTTAAAACGGACTAAGTGACTCACGTTAGCCATGTAAAATTGTTAACCGGTTAGCAGCAAGCTAACATGCAAAGTCAACTCGTCAGTTAACGTTAGCTGTGTTGCATGGCGAAGGTTATGTAGTTGTAAAGACTGGTGATGCCAAACATGCAGTGACTGCTCATAATTAAAACTCTTAATCTGTGTTGAAGCTGCGTCAGTGTGTGAAAGCAGAAAGCTAACTCTAGCACCACGTGCTGTGTCTAGCTAAAAGTTAAAAAAGTTAAATTAGCTGGTTAAATAAAATTTTTTCTATGTGTTTACTAAGATTAGAATTTATGAATGTTACCAGCCAAATTTTCTGCAGTTCAAATGAGTGGTTTTGGTTCACTGCACAGATAGGTGATACGTTTTTTTTTTTTTTTTTACCTGTTGGCAAATTCTGGTTCAACTGCCAGGCTGTGTGCGTGTGTGGTAATCTGTATTGAAGCTGCATCAGTGTGTGAAAGCAGAAAGCTAACTCACCATGTGTTGTGTCTAGCTAAAAGTTATTCTCTGCAGCAGAAAACTGTAGCACCACGTGTTGTGTTTAGCTAAAAGTTCAATTAGCTGGTTAAATAAAATTGTTTTTTTCTTTGTGGTTAGTACAGATAGGTGATACGTTTTTTTTCCCCTGTTGGCAAATTCAGGTTCAACTACCAGGCTGTATGTATGTGTGTGTGTGGTAATCTCTGTTGAAACTGAATCAGTGTGTGACAGCAGAAAGCTAACTCTAGCACCACGTGTTGTGTCTAGCTAAAATTTCAATTAGCTGGTTAAATATAATTGTTTTTTTCTTTGTGGTTAGCACAGATAGGTGATACGTTTTTTTCCCCCTGTTGGCAATTTCAGGTTCAACTACCAGGCGGTGTGTGGGTGTGTGTAATGTAGGCTATTTGTGTAAAATGTTGCAGATTGAATAGTCTAACAGGATAACACATCTAATAATGTTTTAAGCAATGTTGGTGTATTTTGTTGTACTTTGATAGTTCTGATAGAGGTTTAAACTTCATAACAGGTGTCCTGTAAAATAATATATTTTTTTGTGTGTTTTCAGGTTGCTGCAACGAACATGACTTGGCACTGTAAGTTATGTTCAGCTTTTTTTACCACTAGAACATATCTATTTAAACACTGTAGATTGCAGCACAGCCACTTTTCAAAAATTAGCCCACTCCCATGCCTCCATGATGATTGCATGTGCACATTTCAGACACTTAGTGCACTGAGTACTCATCTGTCAAGATATCATACTCAAAAACAAAACAGCAGTGCAAGGGAAAATCAGGAACTTGTGACTTTCAAGTGTCCTTTATGCACATTTGAGCAACCATTTTCAGAGTCTGTACTCCTCAGTCACATAAGATCACACTTAAAAAAGCATGAGACAGTGGTATGCCCGTACAGAGGTTGTGACTATAGCACAAATGTGTACTCTTCATTTAACTCCCATAAAAGTAGAGTGCACCAAGGGAGTCTTGCATCAGACTTTTCTAGTGACATTATCTATGAGCATACTCAGAATCTCCATGCTACTAGCTCTAATGTCACTAGTGATTTGGATGAAGGGCGTCCAGTTCAGAGCACACAAATGCAGGATGATGAGCAGTGTGATACTTCGAAGCTGAAAAATCAGCTCAAACTTAATGCAGCTTCTTTATTTCTAAAGATGCAGGCTATCCTTCATGTGTCGAACACAGCTACACAAGAAATAGTTGACAGCTTGAATCAGATCTTCTCTTTATCTCAGCCCTTGATCAAGGATGCCATTAATGATATATTGCAGAGACATGGTCACAATATTACAGATTCCACACTCAATGACATTGTCACTGCTGTCATGGACTCTAATGTTGTATTTAGTGCTACCTGCAAAGGTGCAGAGTTGTCCTCTTACAAGCGAAGAAAGACATTTATAGAGCACAACTATCCATTGGTAATGCCAGTAGAGTACCACTTAGAATCACCTGGTCATACCATCATGTATGTGCCAATCCTTCAAATGCTTCAGGAGCTGTTTAAAAACACAGATATTCTGAGCAAGATCAGAGAACCAAACACTGAGCCTGGTTATTATGTGTCATATCGTGATGGCTCTCATTTCCAGGAGAATGAATTACTCTCAACAGAAGATCTACACCTAGCAATCCAGCTATATATTGACGATCTGGAAATAGCTAACCCTCTCGGCACGTCACGTAAAGTTTACAAACTTTGTGCTGTATACTGGGTCCTGGCAAATGTGCCGCCCAAGTATCGATCAGCAATGCACACTATACAACTGGCTGTGCTAGCTAAAGTGACAGACCTCCAGAAATATGGATATGCAGCTGTACTTGCTCCACTGGTCCGTGATGTTCACACACTCGAACAGGATGGTGTTTTCATTGAATCTGTTGGTCAGAATGTGAAAGGCACCATCTTCTGTGTTTCTGCTGACAATCTGGCTGCACATGGGTTAGGCGGCTTTATGGAGTCATTCAGAGCAGATTATGTTTGCAGATTCTGTATGGCCACAAGTGAACAGTTTCAAGCAACTGAGGTAAAAAAGGATGAATTTGTCCAGAGAACCAAAGCTAGTCATGACCTTCATGTACAAAATGTCCTCCAAGATGAGAGTTCAAGCAGCCAATTTGGGGTTAAAGGTGGTTGTGTCTTGCGTGAGTCACTTGATTACTTCCACCCTATCACAGGTCTTCCTCCAGATCTACTACATGATCTTTTGGAAGGAATCGTTCCAGTTGAACTTGCACTTTGCATTAAAGAAATGATTCGGCTTAAGTTCTTCACTTTAGACTACTTGAACCAAAGGATCACATCTTTCCCATATCAGCACACTGATAAAGTAAATAAACCTCATCCAGTTCCCAAAACATTCATGACCCGAGGAACAATAGGAGGCAACGGGCATGAAAATGCCACTCTCTTGAGACTATTTCCGTTACTTGTAGGCAGTAAAGTACCAGAGAGTAATGCTGCATGGGAGGTTTTGATGGACTTGAAGGAGGTGGTGGAATTAGCATTGTGCCCATCATTTTCTGATGAAACACTTGACTACTTTGTTTGCAAAATCAGTGACCACAGACAGATACTGCAAGAAGCTTTCCCCGAGTTTAGACTTCGTCCTAAACATCACTATGTAGAGCATTATCCCACCTTAGTTAAGTGCTTTGGGCCCCTGGTGCATGTTTGGACGATGCGATTCGAGGCTAAGCATCGCTTCTTCAAGAGAGTGGTGCATGATGTGCAAAACTTCAAAAATGTCTTGAAGACAATGGCAGTGAGACACCAGCACATGATGGCCTATCACCTTGCTTCACCGTCGTTTTTCAAGCCAAAAACGCAAACATCCAGGGTTGATTCTGTTTTGGTTTCAGCTCTACCAGAAGTAGCTCAGGCTCACATCAGAGGACAAACAACTAGTGACACTGTCTATCGTACATCAAAAGTGACCATTAATGGCATAGACTATATCAGTGGAATGTTTGTGTCTGTTGGAGTCAGTGGGGGACTGTCTAAATTTTGCAGACTAACACAGATCTACCTTGTGAATCACAATGTGTCTTTTCTCTGTTGTGATTATGACTCCTGGTATGTAGAGCATCTTCGATCCTACGAGCTGTCAGCCACACAGGGAAGCCTGTCTATCCACCTGCAATCCGAATTCAATGATACAAGCCCACTCTCTGCATACAAAATAGATGGGCTGCTGTTGGTGACTCCCAAGAGGTTCATACAAGTGAGACAAAATTAAGACCACTCTATGGTAAGTAATACTTCACAATTCAGTAATTGTACATTTATTGGAAGATGTGCTCAGTATGATCAATCATTATACATCAATTTTGGGATTGCACTCTTTGGTAACACATTCTAAAGAACATACTGCATTAAAAGCACATTAATATAGCTGGCTAATTTTATGGTAGTTACAATGTACTGTGTAACCCAGGTCTCACAATTTTCTGTCACTTTGGCATGTAAGGTATAAAGCATTGTCAACACATTAGAGGTTGTCATAAATGATTATTATTATAACATTTAAAAAGCCTTATAAATGCACCATAATACATGTTGATGTGCTTTTAACCTCTCATTTCATTTCTTAAAGCGATGGCAGCTGAAGCCCCACAAAACATGATCCTTCGTGTCGTCGAGGCGGACCGTGTCAGAAAATTAAAACTCGCCTCCCGTCCAGCCTCTGTTGATGGACTGATTGAGATTTTAAAAGAACAACTGGGATTGGACTGTGACTTCACTTTGAAATATGAAGATCCAGACTTCGATGGAAAACTCACTTGCCTCATTGACATTCAAGAATTACCACAAAAAGCCTGTGTTCATATTTCACTTACAGAGGATTCCTGTTCTGTTGCATCGACTGATACCCTTTCAGACGTGTCATCCCCAGAACGTCTAAGCAGATGGCCTCCAGGTGCTTTTGAAATTCCCACATTTGCATATGACGTCGAGCTGACACTTCGAGATGGGAATGCTGAATTTGAAAAGAATGAAAAAACTCTTCAGCTGTCAAGGGATCAAAAGCATAATATCTTAGACAAACTGGCATCTACCATATATGGTTTCAAGGCTTACCCTAGTGATAAAGAGATAGCAGTGGTAGCTGAAGCTCTTGTGAGGAAACATCCCTGTTTAAAAGAAGTAGGATCTGACAGTGGATGGAATGGCTGGAAAAACAGCATCAAGTTTAAAATGGGCAACTACAGGACCAAGATGAGAAGAGCTGGATGTCAGGAAGTCACTGTAAATGCTGGGAAAAGAAGTCAAAGAAACCCTGAAAATGAACCCTCACACTCCAGCATCAAAAGACCTAGGCGTGCAGAAGTCAACTTTCTGCCCAACTTTCCTCAAGGAGAAGATCCCTCAAGTCTTGACGTTTTGAGGCAGGCTATTGTGGAGGAAGTAAAGAAGACTGAGAGAAATCTCCCACTTATTAGCAAGATGATGCAGACCACATTTGCCTTGCGACGACAGACTATTGTGACGTCCAGCCCACCAGTCAAAGAGCTCATGGAGCTCTGGCCTGCTCTTCGTATGCAGTCTGAGGTAATGTTGATTAACTCATTCATCTGTTTTCATCTGTACCAGACAGTACTGTATATCACATTGTGTGCAGTGTTATCCATGCATTCATCCTAGATTAAATAATGTCTTTCCTCTTTCTCTCTGCTTTCTGTACTGTCCTTTCCACAATGCAGGTGTATGCAGAGTTTCAACGCATTACTAACCAGAACCTTCCCAATACTTTCTATGCCGAACTTGATCGTCACACTCCTCGTTTAATGGCCTTGTTTAGGCAGAAAGCTTCCAGAACGGGCAAAACTGCAGACGCGTTGGCTGACATTTTTAAAGTCCATGATACACAGGTGATTATACATTTCACAGGTGCAGTCTTTGTGTAATGTTGAGAATTTAAAGGTTTAAATAAGTGTTTGAATTTGACAAATGCACCAGATAAGTCAGCAGGTTATTAGTGGAAGATATTATTGTGGTAGCTAATATAATGCGTTGACTGGTATTGGGTTTGATTAGTAAACTTGTCACAGTATTTACACTATTTTAATCTTCTTAGGAAGTACATGATGTCCACACAAGGCGTATCACTATTCTCCATGCCCTTCCTGTGTATCTGCGTGAGGAAGCGTCAGGATTTTTCAGAACATGTGTGGTAAGTCCCAGTTAAGAAATATCAAGCCTATTGTACTGTAAATTAACCTACTCATATTTTCATTTCATTTACTTATGTATAAGGAAAACACACATTAACATTTATGTAAATGGTCCAGTGTTCAAACTGCAAACATTTGGCAAGATGTTTAGAAACCTTAACCCTCTTTCAAAATCCATCCTTTGAGAACCTTGAGGACATTTTGTCCACTCAAAACAACTGCTCTAAAAATGTATGAGATAGATTTTTTTTTTCACAGCTCTTTCAGTCAACCTCTGTTCTTTCCAAAAATACTAAATATTATATTTTTTCTTTGGTTTTTAATATTTTTATTGTCCCTTTCATTTTTTCAGGATGCTATGGATGAGCCAGACCTGGGGGATGCGTCAGTGGTCCTCCTTACAACCGTGAGTGACGGTGCCACAAGCCCAGTTCACTACCACCCAGCGAAAATCTCCGTCATCCTAGAGGGTGATGTGGTGGTCGACCTCCCCAGGCTCGCTGATGCCTTTCTGGTAATGTTCGGCCTGATTTATGCTCTACATCTCGCCTATCCGAAGGGACTGACCAACACGTTTGAGTTCACACAGAAAATCTTGCTTGGTCTGGATAACTCTAAACTGTCACCAAAGCTACAGACTCTCAAAAATGACCTCATGTTACATGTGTAACTCTAGATCTGAAAAGGAGTTGTGGATTCTGAGGGTTCACTCTGTTGGAGCATAGTCCACAACAAGAATATATCATGGTCCATGGTGACTATTGTTCAAGTGTTGATGCAAGTTGCTGCTCCACAGTATTCAGGTGGTTTTCAGCCAAATGGCAGAAAGTTGTTAATGTAATTTACATTTTATTGTTGTTGAACTGATATATAAGTGTTTACACTATGACATTTTGTTTTTACAAGGTGTAGTTTGGGGAAAGAATCTGGCCTCAAAGTTTCAGGCTGTTTTACTGAAGTAAAGTAATTACCTACCTAGTTGCAAACAGTGTTATAGAGACTTTATTATCCCCCGAGGATGGAATGTTGGGATATTGTGAATTTTGCTTTTGAGTTTGAATTTCTTTTCTAAAACGTAGATTTAAACCAGATAGCCAAAGGAAAGCTACACACTGTGCCTTGTGTATGTATGGTTTTGTAAACTGTTTACATTGCTGCACTTCAAGTTTACAACCAGATGGCCCAAATTGAGCCTTTGTAATTGTGTCTTTCAAATATTATTTATGTTTCATTTTATGCTACAAGGCACAGGTGTGAGTAAATAATTCTTCTAAACTCAAAGGGTAATGTTGTATTAACAGTTTCCTGATTTTGAGTATTTTGCACTACTACTTTTAAGTCAAGAGTACTTGATAAGCTACAGACTCTCAAAAATGACCTCATGTTACATGTGTAACTCTAGATCTGAAAAGGAGTTGTGGATTCTGAGGGCTCACCCTGTTAGAGCATAGTCCACAACAAGAATATGTCATGATCCACGGTGACTATTTTTCAACTGTTGATGTTCAAGTTGCTGCTCCACAGTGTTCAACTGGTTTTCAGCCAAATGGCACAAAGTTATTAATGTAATTTACATTTTATTGTTGTTAAACCGATATGCTAAGTGTTTACAATATGACATTTTGTTTTTACAAGGTGTAGTTTGGGGAAGGGTTTTGTAAACTGTTTACATTGCTGCACTTCAAATTTACATTTACAATTTTCCTGATTTTGAATATTTTCCACTACTACTTTTAAGTTAATAGTACTTAATATGTTTAAGGCAATCAGTTGCCACAAATAATTTAAGTGTGAAAGTAAATGATTTCAAGTTTAAGCAAGTCAATGTTTTTGAGTCATGTGTAATCAGAAAATTGAAAGAAAAAACTAATAAATGTTAAGTTCATTGAACATGAAATCCTGAGTTTTCATACTTGAAATTATTAAGTTATCTTGAGTTATTGCAATGAGAAAGATGAATGAATTATTTGAGTACCATTTACTGACAGTTTTTGAGTTGGCCTAATCAGTAACTACAATTTATGAGTAATTTAAAAGTATATGTAATATCAACTCCAAATATTTAAGCTCTGATATACTCAAATGTTTGTGTTTGTGAACTCAAAAAAAATGTGGCAACTGATTGCCTCACTTTTTTTGAGTTCTGCTAACTTATTCGGGTTTACAGTGTACTTATGCTTAACAAGGTTTTTTTGTTTGTTTGTTTCCCTGACTATCATGACTAGTTTTAACTGATAACTTTTTTTTTTTAACTATGTAGAATAACAAAATGATGAACCAAAATGTCACTTTATCAAAATGGATATGTTTCATTTCCTGATGACAGCTTGGGGAAATCAATAACTTAACTTTAATTTTAGCAAAGGCTTCAGAGTGCAGAGACTGCAGTATGGTGAGGAATCCCACAGCACACAGATTAACAACAGTTTGTAGCCAGAATGTGGTAACCACTCAGTCAAGTGCCTTTTAAAGTTACTGCAAATTTAAAAAGCCTGGTCATAGAAATGGCACATTTCTACACCATAATATCTTGATATAGTAAAACGGATGTTAGAGAGTCGGATACAGGTTAGAAGTGTTTGGCCTTTGTAGGGCAGTATAATTGGTGAGCTTAGTTCGTCTGTCAGAGTGTTCTCAGCACAAGGCCAAAGGAGCTATCTGTCAAGCCAGATGACACAGAGACGGGGAGCCCATGAAACGGGGGTCATCATATCACAGCAGCTCGGCAAGGAGGCAGGGGGAGAGGGGGGAGGGGGACGAAGGAGTAACAGTAAAAGAAGAAAGGAGGATGGTGAGAGAGGAGAAAGATGAGGAAAGCAGAGGTGAAGGGAAGACACAGGACAAGACGAGAAAGTATGAGAAAGGAGTATGATGTCAAAGAAAAGTGGGGAAATAGAATGATTCAGAGATGGAGAGATAATCCAAGAAAAAAACAAGAAATAGAGCAGGAAGGGAGTGAGAAATTGGGATAGGAACAGCAGTATGCCAGATTGCATTTAAAACAATAAGGACAGAAGCAGGTAGGCAGGAGGTGAGAAAGGAGAGGAGAGGAGATGAGACACTGTATCTGTAAGTGACGGAGGGATGATAGAAGAGAGGATTTGATGGCTGGGGAAATTGGGGGGAAAATGGAGGAGAGAGAAAGTGGTGTTCAAATCATAGGTGATTTGTTTGGTGGTGCTTTTCACAAACTCGCACTGTACACACAAAAACATTCGAGGTGTAACTCTCTTTTCAATTACATGTGACAGCTGCTGTCCTTCTGATCCATGCAGCTCCTCTGGCAGCGGTGCAGGAGGCAGTGGAGATGTGGGAAAAACTGAAACAGAGCCAAGAAGTCCAGGGATGAGCAGCAGAGGTGGCCACTAGACATAAAGTATATGAGAAATAGCACTCCAAATAAGGTCAACTATGGATGATGCATTTCTTTAAGAGGGCTTGATAATGAACATCATTCATGCAGATTGGCACGGTTGCCTAAAGAGCATAGTTAAAGAAAAAATGTAAAGATTGTCCCAGAGGGCAAATTGATGCTCATGTTTAAACAAGCCATAACATATACATGACAAGCAAAGAGGTTAGATGGGGCACATTTAGTAAACAAAATAACAAGTAAAACACTTAGACATAGAAATGTGTTATTATTTAATGCAGACTCTTCTACTTCTGTTTGTCATAGAAAATATGTTTCCCCATTACATACAAATGACAGTATCTTGCTGATACTTGTGAAGTTTTGTTTTGCTTTTTAGGCATCCACGCCAGCAATAGCCAAAGCTGGAGGCATTACAATTTTGGGTTGTCCATACATCTATAAGCTAATTTAATGAATGTAATATCTCGAGAACAACTTGAGGGAATTTCTCCAAATTTAGAACAAACCTTAATTTGGAACCAAGAATGAACCAATCATAGGTCAGTCTTAGGTCAAAGGTCAAGGTCACTGTGACTTCATCCATCTCATTCTTGTGAACATCATATCTCAAGAACAACTTAAGGAAATTTCTTTAAATTGGCACAAGTGTTCAAACAGACCCAATGATGAACTGATTAGATTTTGGTTTTCAAAGGTCAAGGTCATGGTGACCTTGCATTCGTCTCATTGCTGAGAATGCAATTTCTAAAGATGACCTTGAGTACGGTGTCCATATTAGGACATCCTCAGGTGTCAGGGTTCAGAGTCAGACCTTAGATGAAAAGGCATCAGGTCTCAGGAAAACCACCATCAGGTCTCAGAGAAAACACTGTCAGACTTCAGAAAAACAAGTCATCAGACCAAATGGCCTCAGAAAAAAAGTCGTCAGACAAAACGGCCTCAGAAAAAAAGTTGTCAGAAAAAAAGCCTCAGACAAAATGGCCTATTAATTTATTCATCGATCCCGGGAATAACTGAGACGTCATCAAGACACAACCTCGAAAAACGGAAAACAAATGCGTCATCAGTACTGCACACCATGACTGCACAGCCAGAAGACACGAGAGTAAGTTTTCTTCGTTATTTTTTTTCCCTCTTACTGCTTCCCCTGTTGTGATAGTTTATTGTATATTGACAAAATACTTAGCTGAGGTTTCCTGCATAACGTTAACCCATATCACAAAGTTTCTCGTTTTTCATTAATAAGCATAACGTTAAGTTCACTGTCATTAAGCAATAACATTTTTTCTCGTACATCTTTTCCAGACTCAAGATGTCAGCTGACAGGGAGAGAGAAAGAAGTATCCACAATAGTGTATTAATGAGTTCCAACTAACAAATCTTACTAATTAAATTTGATGCAATTTGATGTATTGATTCAATGAACGTACTTAAGGACTGTTACCGTGACTAGTCCACTAAGTTACTGGTTTAACTTACTTTCCCGCACGATTTTTGACAACTTTACAAGCTAGTATGAGGACAAGCCTCCATATGTTATCTGTTTAATTTTTTGAAGGAGCAGGCTATGTTATTCTGAATATAGAGTTATTTCTGTTTACTGTGAGTACATCTTACTTTTAGCAGAATATATCTATATCTTCTGTTGTAGTTGTTTTTGGTTTTGTTTTTTACCAAGAAATGTCCAGTGCAAGTGGTAGAGGATCCGTCAACCTATGGTTGTCACACTTAACCTTTTGCAGATGCATTGATAATTTTGTTATTCAGCAATGGGTTAAAACAAAAGGAAATCAGCTCTGCACTGGCTTCCCATGGACATAAAGTCAGGTAAGCCTACATTTGGAAGTGTGTGTTGCTGTTTTAGATACCATTAACATGACATATTTTTGATTGTTCATGTAATGTTATAATACAGTAGTTTATTCCTTGTGGGCAGGAAACAGTGAATGTATTTTTTCATGAGGAAAGTCTGTGTTGTGTTTTGTTTGTGTTCTAACAGTGAGTGACATCTCAGAAGATTATTAAAAATCCTGGAGTTGAGGCGGAGAGGTTGCCAGCGACCTTTCATTGAAATCTACAAAGCTGTGGAGGTAAGCCTTAAAGCGGGTATTAACAGTAAAACAAATCATCATATATTTTAAGCAGCATCTATGTTGTGGGCTACTTGCAGAAAAAAAATAACTCTTGTTAGTTATCTATGCAATGATTATCCTTATGATAAATAAAATTATGTAAGATGTCATCTAATGTCTACGATTTCCAGAGTGAGTTGAGACAGTGGTCACCTGATCAAGGCATCAGGGCCATGCTAAAACAGGTTCAGGATGTCAGAGGTGTGCAGCCTTGCTACAGGTTGGTTTCTGTACTATGCTGTTAATGTCATCAAGCACTGTCTCATTTTAAGTTAGAGTTTGATTCATAACCACTTGTTAATGTAGAGATGATGTTGCTGGAATAATGAGGGAGTTGGATGCAAGTGGTCTTCAGAGAAGATCTCCTGGAAAGAAAAAAATCCTCCATCCTCCGTAGTAACTATGTCTGCCATGGCCCAAATGACACCTGGCACATTGAAGGTACTTGTAGCTTTTTGACTTAAGTAACTCACCTCTGAGATGTAACTGTAGTAATACTTATTGCAAATACACATTTTTCCATATAGGTAATGACAAACTGAAGTTCTTCGGTATGTGGATACATCTGGGTATTGATGGGCATGTATTTTGATAATGATTTTGAATAGCTTTTGCTATTTCATGTTAAACTAGCAGATTATTTAATGTTACACGAAAAATGGTGTGTTGATATAGGTAGACTCCCAACTGAAGTGAGGCTATGGGTTAACTATGTGATTCAGTCTTATCTTTACATGTGCATCTTTTCTATTTGTCAATTCAGATTTTCAAGAAAGGTTGTTTGGCTGAAGGTGGGCACCTCCAGCCACAAGCAAAGATTTGTGGCAAGGTTCTTCTATGATGCTGTTCAGGAACAGGGTGGTATGAATTGTATTATTTGTAATTGGTTGGAATTCCTATTAAATAGGGAGCGAGAGAGAATGGCTGGAATGGATTTGTTTCCTCAGGCTGTCCTTTGTTGATTCGAAGTGACAAAGGAAAGGAGAACCTTGTTTTTGGTAAATGTAAATTGCATTTCATATACGAGAGTTGGGAAACCAAGCATGGAAGTGCTTCAGAATGGGGACATCAGTCCACAACCAGGCAAGTTTCTAAACAAATATTTCGAGACCAGCACTGATGATACTCAAAAGAATTGTGTTTTTTATTTGTGGTTTAGAGAGCTGAAAGCTCGAACAGCATTTTAAAGTGGACAACACCCTCAACATTTGCAGAAGCAAATGACATGTACAAATATTTGACCGGAGAAAGGATGGAGAGAAGCCATTAAGTTGTTGCTATGACAAATAAAAGATATGCAAAAAACTCTTTGATGATTTTGTTTAACAATTTTCAAAATTCTTAAAGTTCTATGTTCTGTTTATAATGTGGACAATTTCATGTCATTGCCGGAAAACATTGAATCAATCAATGACAACAGACCCTGAATTTAGTACACCATTTTTTAACCTATATTTTTGTCAGTGTGTTTATTTGAACATGTAATTAAACAATACAATAAAAATTGGAGGTGTATAACCTGTACAACAAACTTCAACTTAAAACACATTACACAAAGAACTGGGTATGTACACAAAGAACTGGTCATGTACAAATATAAAAACCATTACACAAAGAACTGGTCATGTACATATATAAAAACCAATACACAAAGAACTAGTGATGTACATATATAAAAAACATTGCACAAAGAACTGGCCATGTACATATATAAAAAAACATTACACAAAGAACTGGCCATGTACATATATAAAAAACATTACACAAAGAACTGGTCGTGTACATATATAAAAAACATTACACAAAGAACTAGTCGTGTACATATATAAAAAACATTACACAAAGAACTGGGTATGTACAAATGCAGTTGACAGACTACCATTCATAGCCATATCGGCTTGCAAGATCAAGCACTGATTTGAGGAAGTGAACAACCGGTAGGCCTTGAAGAAGCATCGTAGTTCAACAAGCCACCAAGAAAACTATATTTGGCATCGAGTTGTGCTAGGGCGTGTGGTGGGGTTTGGGCAGCCATGAGCACCACCAGCTCTCTTTGTTTCCTAACTGACCATGGAGCAGACCCGGTCAGGAGCCTGGCGAATACTTACAGTGTCTTTTATGTTTGCCATACCCCAATCTGTCAGGACCGCCTTCTTAGACAGGTGGTGAACCTGTAAGGCATTAGAATGCAAAAAAACAGGCTATCCAAAAATGGCATTGATTTTATACAGTGAATTGTGAAAAACGTGTGGCTGCATGTCATGTAGCTTATGATCCATGTTATTCTCATGCTTTTTATAGGCCTATTTTGCCAACAGTGTACAGTGATTGGAGGAAATACTCCAGGAAGCAATGATTGCCAACAGCAAACTTAAATATATGTGCAAAATGTTTATGTTGTGCATGTCTGCAGTCCTACCATATGATCTTATTAAGACACAACAACAGACAAGATAATCAAAATGTATAGAAAATGTACTAAGATTGTAATGACATCCATTTTGCATGTCCTGATTTATGCAAGGAAGTACTAACTAGATGTTTTGCGGGGTGAGACTATTAAACAGAACCATTGTAAAACATTTTGATTGACATGAAAAAGCAATTAAGAATTTAGGAATAGCAAACAATTGTACATAATCATAACCCATAATCCCAAATCCAAAGCATTTTCAATTTAACAAGTGGTTTGTGCTGTGGAGAAGTGACTTGGTGATGAACTAATACTTAAGAATTTCAAAATTGTCCTGGGAAAGTGGGCAGAATGAGAAAAAATGTAAGACAAGACAATTATCTTACCATGACATTTGCTGGCTTTAGGTCCTGGTGGATGATCCTTTGTGCATGGATGTATTCCACAGCCATTGATTGGTCCAGGCATATGAACATGGCATCATCTCCCTCAAGCTAACAAGATAATAGGTTAAGTATATGTCAGGTAAAGAAATATCTAAAGTGTTGCTTAAACAAAACATCCTGGGGACGTATTTTTGGAGAGCTGAAAAACTAAAATATATAAATCAATAAGTAATATAAAATAAAATAATTTGGACAAAAAATTAATTTTGCCATTTAATTACTTTTACAAAATAAAAATTTGGAATGGTACCTTTCCAGTGCAGTTGTCAGAATGGAGCACTGCATCCAGGGATGCTCCATGGATGTATTCCATAGCCAACAAAAAGCAGGACTCCGTTCAGGATGCAGCCATAAGCTGAACAATGTTGGGATGAGATAGCCTCCTAAAATGCAGAAAACAAAAACAGTGTTGTGTTATATTCATATACCATTCATGTAGAACTTTAAAATATACAAAGACAGCACAATAAAATAAGGCACTTTAATTTTCATTAAGTTCTTACAGGGATACGTTTAATTATTGCTGGATGTCACTGTCATCCATTCCTGCCAAGCTTAACAGTGTCTTCTTTACTGCAGCTGGAGTTCCATGAAATGAACCTCGGTAGACTTTGCCAAATGTCCCTTCACCGAGTAGATGTTCTTCACTGTACTTTATTGTCAACATATGGAATGCGAAGATACGCTTGGGGATACAAACACATTATCAAACAGCTGCCACTTGGTATTCCAATCATTCCTGTCATGTTTATTAGAGCAGTCATATCTTAACCATGCAGGTCTATGTACAGGAGCACCAGTCCCAACCCCTTAAGTACAAACTTTACTCTTTTTCTGCTTATCGTCGACCAATTCTTGAAAATATCTGTAATACTGTAAAAGTAATAACAATAATACATTTGGAAGTGTGTGTTTGTTGTAACAATAATAATACTTACATGCTGGCAGAATGGGAGTTGTAAAGGACCAATCACATTTGGAAGATATCTTTTCCTTTGTCCATAAATATCAGTCTCTGATAAATATAGACACTAGCAGAAATGAATGCTGATGCAGTTTTTGCAGATAGTTTTGGAATCCTTTGGGCAACTGAATGAACAAAGAACAAGTTTGAGGAAATATATACCTAGATGGTTCAGTCTCTAAGGGTTGATAGAACAAACACGGTTTGTTTGGTTTATACTGGGGTTGTCAAACACTTAAGTGTACAAGGGAAACAAGAAGTTTCTTGCTATTCCTCACTTTTGTTTCCCTCTATTAGAGAACTAAGGAATAACAGGAGTCGACATGCAGGTTCAATCTGAGCTGGATACAGAAGACACTGCTCAAAAGGGAGAGGACAAAGTGAGAGACATAAACATGCCTTAACTGCATCTCTGTTGGGTTTCAAACCTAGGTCAGGCATTCAGCTGATGTGTCAAAGCGTATGTACAAAGCTGATGTACAGAGTGTAAACTGGGGGGAGGGCTGGTGGTTGGCTGTTGACTGTCATACAGTAGAGATTTCAAACACACGCACACACACACACATTTGTGCACAGATACACACAAAAGATGAAGGGATTTGATGAGAGTAAACAGTTTGCTCCTTTAGAGAAAGTCTGAAGTGTGTCTGACACACCCAGGGATGCACAGATGGGCTCAGGCACATTTGCTATTTAAGGACGTGGGCGCCGGGTGTGAAAATGACAACTGCTCCAGTCTGACACTAGTAATGACTCATGACTCAAGCGTAAGATAGAGCACAAGTAACACAAGTTAGACTAAGCTAATTGTCAGCATTTTTCATTTAGAGATGTGTCAGTTGAGAAATTCTGCTAATGCCGATATGATATACTTGATTGTCTCCGTAGGGAAAATAAGTCTTGGACTCAGTGCTATAATGACTCCACTCATACCAATGTTTAAAATTATTAATGTGGCCAATAGCGAATACAAAAACCAAATAAACAACAAAAAAAAACTAATAATAATTAATAATAATAATAATAATAATAATAATAATAATAATAATAATAATAATAATAATAATTATCCCCTGTGTGTGTGTGTATATATCTTTGTGTGTGTATGAATATATATATATACATATATTCATATATTTATATTAGATTTGATTTGATTAACTTTATTATCTACCTTTTGCTTCTCCAATACATTAAATCACAGACAAAAACAAATCATTATATACAACAACAACAAACAAATTGTACAAATAGACAGGAAACAGCAGCAGCAGGTGAAATTATTATAACCTACAGAAAATGCACTTAAGAGCATTTGGTTTCCCTGGTGCAGTCGTTTTGCATTCAGTGCTTGTAAAATATAAATATATATATGTGTGTGTCCTCCCTGAGCTACCACCTTATTGTGGTGGAGGGGTTTGCGTGTCCCAGTGATCCTAGCAGCTCAGCTGTCGGGGGCTTTATGCCCCTGGTAGGGCCACCCATGGCAAAAAGGTCCTAGGAGAGGGACCAGAAAAAGCGTAGCTCACCAGACCCCTTATGATGAGTTACATAAATGGTTCAGAGTTTCCCTCGCCTGGACGTGGGTCACTGCCCCCCCCCGGTGCCAAGCCTGGGGGTGGGGATCGATGGTGAGTGCCTGGTGGCCGGGCCTTTTACTATGGGGCCAAAGGGGACGGGTGCAGTGTGAGTTGGGCGGCAGCCGAAGGCAGGGACCTTGGCGGTCCAATCCTCAGCTACAGAAGCTAGCTCTAGGGACGTGGAATATCACCTCTCTGGTGGGGAAGGAGCCTGAGCTGGTGCGTGAGGTTGAGAAGTTCCGACTAGATATAGTCGGCCTCACCTCGACACATAGCACGGGCTCCAGAACCAGTCTTCTCAGGAGGGGACCAGCAACTGTGGACCAGCTCTGGACCCTTGGCAGGATCCTTGAGGATGCATGGGAGTTGGCCCAACCAATCCACATGTTCTTTTTGGACTTGGAGAAGGCATTCGACCGTGTCCCTCGGGGACTCTTGTGGGGGGTTCTCCAGGAGTATGGGGAATTGAACCCCCTGATATGGGCCGTCCGTTCCCTGTACAACCGGTGCCAGAGCTTGGTCTGCATTGCCAGCAGTAAGTCGGACTCGTTTCCAGTGAGGGTTGGACTCCGTCAGGGCTGCCCTTTGTCACTGATTCTGTTCTTAACTTCTAAGGACAGAATTCCTAGGTGCAGCCAGGGCTTTGTGTGTGTATGTACATATAGATACATCTTGGGCATTTAGAGGGTTTTCCAGGAACATACAACTGGTAGGAGGCCCTGGGGCAGACTCAGAACATGCAGTGGGGATTTTATATCTCATCTGGCCTGGGAACACTTGGGGATCTCCCAGGAGTAGCAGTAAAATGTCACTCGAGAAGGGAACATCTGTAATACCTTGCTCAGCCAAAATTAAACACAAGGCCCTCCTCAGTGCTTATATGTTATTATTTTTTGAAGATTACTGTTTTGTCTTTTAGTCTTTATTTGTGATAGTACAGCTCAAGTGTGAAAGGGGGAGAGAGAGAGGGGATGACATACAGCAAAGGGCAAGGCCGGAATCAAGCCTGCAGCCACTGGGATGGGGACACAGTCTCTGTATATGAGCTGTCCGCTCTACCAACTGAGCTTCTGGGTGCGCCATTGCTTACATTTTTTTTAAATGCCTGACCTGTTCTGCAGCTCCTCTTCCCCCCTAGTAAATACTGACCAGTCTCTCTCTATCCCTACCCACTGAGAGAGGTCGGCGTGGTGTCTAGGAGCACGTGCAGAGCACCTTGTCCAATTACTAAGGTGTACACATGACAGAGGAAAAAAATCCCTGAAACAACTCCAAATAACCCTCAAATCACAAAGATGTCGATTCACACAGGAAATTTTTACTTTACAAATTACGAACATGGCTTATTCTTAATAATCTAATTATCAGTTGGACACTTTAACTTAAAAGTTTGGAAATATACTATAAAGACTAATTACTGACCCTCATAAAGGTAACAAGTATTTATGAGAGGCTACATATCCACATTTCAAGAATATGTACTACAACCACATGCGCAGATTGCTTTATTCATTTATCTATCTACAATGAATGTTCATACAGAACAAACATGATGGGACAACAGAAGACCTGGCAAAAAGTCAAGATAAAATGTCTGGCATGGGGGGGGGGCAGACCACTAGCTCAGCCTTCACCACAGCAAAGAGAGCTGGCCCTTGACTTAAACCAACTGAGGCTTGTAGTAGAGGGGATCCAGGAGGGGACAGTCACTGACTCTGTCCCACTGACTGAAACTGCCTCCTTCATACAAGGTTCATCATTTATGTACTGCAAATGGAACGCCATCAACCGTTTAGACGGTGTTATGTAGACTGTCTGACTTTGGCTTGCCTTGCAGTGTCTGGTGACAAACTCAGTCTGCTCAAGCCACCAGACAAGTAAGTGAGTATCCTTTATCCATTAAAAGCATGCCTGGCGTGTCCTGTCACAGCAAGTTCTGTTGAATTTGGCAGGAGGAAGGCACTTCTGCAGCAGGGGAAGGAACCTCTGCAGATGACTATTACACTGTGTCGCTGGACTCCAGAAGGCATGTCAGTCTTGTGGAAAAGCTTATGTGGTTTAAGTCAGTGATGCAGTGCTAACAGAACAGGACCCAGACACTATACAGCCTGATGGCCAGACTGCAAACATACTAAGTATTCCCTAAAGGAAACCCACATTATGCACAATTCCTGCTGTGCTTACTGGTAGGTGTTTTACAAACTTCACCAACATTCAGACAGCTTGACACCAAACACTTGAAACAACAAATTGAGCTGGCAGAGGTAAAGATCAAACACGTTCTCATGCCTAACTTGTCACATGGTGCCGCTTTGACAGGACCTTCTGTGTCAGCCTATTACGTTTTAGGTATCCTTCTGCATCAGCTTTTTACATTCAGGAATGCCTTTACCGTGATGCACATGGTGAGATGACAACCCATCCACCTCCCCACCCGCCCGCCTTATAAGCGCACTCACACGCCTTACATTGCGTGATTACCGGTGGCGTTATTACCTGACACTGTCCTCCAGCATTAATGCACATGCAGCCAGTTTCATCAGGCTGCATTGTGAAGGGATGCCCCCCTTGTGGGTTGCATGTGGACACGCCCGCTGCCTTCCAGCAAAGTATGATAACAATGCCGCTGGTTCTGTCTGGCCATGTTCTCCAGATATGCCATATGTGCGATTGCATGTGGATGCGCCCCATCCCTTCCAGTCATCCCCAGCGTACAATAATAACGTCAACGCTAAATAGTAATGATTATTATTGGCAATGATCATATTGCTGTGATGTTTCTGCAGGGCTGCCTGTTGCTATGACTTCTTTATTTCCATATTTATAAGCACATATTCCACCTATTTATGAAGTTGCGCAGCTCCTGCACTGTCAACAACACAGTCTTACAAATGTTTACAATAAAATGCCTTGTGACGACAACTGATGGGATTCTGTCAACAGAGATGTTGTCAGAGGACTTTTATTTTGAAACGGATGCATGGAAGTTTAGTGTACATGTAGACTAGGCCTTTGGCAGGTCATTGTGAACCCTTCCCTGATCTGCCAAACTCACCAGCCCTGTCCAGCTATGTCCAGTCTTGCCTTTCTACTCTTTTTCTGCACGCTTTTTCATCTGCACAGCCAGCTCCAGAATGTGTTTATTTTATTAAAGCTATTCATCATTTGCATTTGTAGGCTAATTATTGATTTCCTGTTTGTAAATTCCTTATTAAATAACCCAGAATATGGTCATGATGTCTGAAATTAAAAAATGAAAAAAGAAAGAAATTAAATTATATAAAACCAAATGTTTCAGGAAAAAAATTAATAATAATGCTAATCATGACATCCAATGATCAGGAATGTTTAGCCTCACACGTCTGACTGAAAATGATGAGTGAAAAACTGCTGATGACAGCCAGTTTCGGCCTTTAACTGTCTCCAGAATAAGGTTAATGAGGAGAAATAATAGATTCCTTTTATTTTTCAGATTTTTAGATGGTAAATCAGAAGACATGAAATATAAAACTTGGGAGTAATACACTTGTGTTAAATCTTTGTTCCGCCTTCACTGCGGTTTGAAACTGTGCAGTTAATAACTGATGTGTGGTGGTTTGACCATTGTGACAGTGTGTGAGTGCTTGGGACTTTCTGTGTGTGTGTTTGGGTTGTCTTTTCTGTCTGTCGGTGTTCAGGGGTTGGGCGTGGCTTCCGGGTCCTGGAGCTCTGGGCACACTCTCTCACCTGCACCTCATCATCAATCAACCTCTCACAGCTTAAATACTAGGACTTCACATCTCCCCGATCTCCCCACATCTGCCAGATTATTTACCGCTCCATAAGTGGTAGATCGGCCATCTCATTCTGAGATTCTTTCTGTGCTTTTTTGGATTCGTTTTTGTGTCTCTCGGATTTTTGCTCATTGTGCCTCTTTGTGTTTTCCTCCAGTGCCTCCCGTCTCATGCTCCAGCGCTTTACCAACCAGCCCCTCGTCTTCGTGCTCAGCCACCACCACAGCCCTTCACCACACCAACGTCACCTGCCCTCGCTGCCTGCACCATACCAACCTCACCTGCCATCTGTGCCCACGTGGTTCCCCGGCTCCCTTTCCCCCTATTCCTTCTCATCACATTTTCCTTATTAAAAGTTACACTGCTCCCATCCTATTTTTGGAGAATTTGGGAACCATAAGTAACCCTGTGTTTTCAGAGCGCAGTGATCTTGAGGGATGGTAAGGAACTATGAGCTGTGACAGATAGGATGGAGCCTGATGATGTAGATGGTTGGGATCAAATTCTAACATGTCAGGAACTAAGGTTCTTCTAAGAAGTGAGGAATGTGTTTGTGTTGCTAAATCTGCTGGCACTGGTCCATCTCAGGTATCTATGGTCAACTTACAGGCACTAAGACTTAGCTATATATGGGTAGTTCTTTACTTGAGGTAGACATAGAGTCTTGAACTAACTGTGGAGGATGCATGATCCTAAAATACATACTAACAAATACCATCTTCTGACGAGATGCAGAACCAACCAAATGGCATCTAAATTGAAGGTGGATGGAGCGGACCAGGCAACACTGATTCATAGCTCGGTGAAGAACACGAGCTGGAAAAGACTGTGTGTGAGTGATTCATTGTGGAGAGTTTCAGCTCTGAAAATGGGGTATTTTCAAATACCCTGAGTGTGCCAGTGAAGGAGTGGATGACAATGTTGGACGACTGCGGGATTCACATAGGCACTGTTTCGCACCAGTCGATGCTCTAGGGAGGTGTCTAAGGTAAAAAAGAATCTCTCTTTGTTAGTCTAGAAAACTAAAAAATTTTTTTTAAAAAGATCAAGTTACGAGGCCACTCCCACCTGTCTTCCACACCCCTCTCCTTTAACATATATAGGTCGGACTCTAGGACCCTGTGACTCTACCACTCTGTGCTCTTGCATCAATTTTGAGCATCATGTATTCGCTATCCAGGCACTCTTGTTAGGGATACACGCCCCCTCCTCATGCAGAGCTGCACGATGGGCTAGAGTGCGATTGCATACACAGAGAGGGTGACCAGCTGGACGCTGTATTGTTGACATGGCTTCTTGACGGCGTTAAATCTGCTGTCCTTCATCTGCTGGACATTGTCCTGAGCCAGAATCTGACCGAGATCTGCTACGGATGCCAAGTCAACCACCCGAGTAAGATACAGCACAAATGCATGTGGGAGATCCCAGAGTATTTCTTCTAGACTCACTTTGACCCTTTGATGAGAAAACTCTTATCCTCAAGTTGCTGAATTCGCAGCGCAGATATACCAGTGAATCCAGAGTCCCAGGCATTGTGTAAACATAGCTTCTTGATCTGAGGTCATCGGAGAAGATTGCAGGCAAAATCAAGAACTTTACAACAAGTTAGTTGGAGAAAAACTCTACAAAAACAGCTCAACTACGAGCGGCTGCTGACCTTTGGAGTGGTTGAGAAGACTATTTTTTTTTTAATGTGAATGCTTTTTTTCTCATATATATATATATATATATATATATATATATATATATATATATATATATATATACATATATACAGTTATTGCTAGAAAATTGTATCATGGGAAATTGTTTGAGAGGACTGTTTTGAGCTGTGAAAGAATGCTAAATCATTTTTGAGCTACCGGCTCTTTCACATCAGGCCATTGAAAACACTGTAAACAATGGGCCAAAGAACAATGGAGTTGAATTAGAAAGATTAGAAAATATAATGTAAGTAGTAAGAGCTCAATCTTCAGAGAGTCAGGGGAAGAGAGACTGTGCAAAAAGCTGTTACAATGTCAGAAACTTTTGCGACTGATGATGTTGATGTTGTATGGTATACTATGCTTGTTGATACCCTTGCCCATCTTGTTAAAGAACAGCCAGAAAAAAATATATAAAGAGAAGCAATATTACGTGATGCTTGCTGAAAAAATTTTAGTACAATCCCCCATCCCTGCAGTTTTGGGGGAGTGGACCGTCTTCACAGGGCCATGCAGGATGAAACGGGGAGTAAAGTCAAAGTAGATGGGATGAAAAAAATTCTATGAGAGAAAGATACGATACCTTACATAAACCTGCCAGGATACATTTTCCCAGAAATAGAGTATTCGTACCAAGACCCCTAAACCAGTTTCAACTTGATCTCTGCGACATGCAGGCGTTGTCGCAATACAACAATGGATTCAAGTATCTTTTAACCGTTATCAACGTTTTTTCAAAAAAAGGCTTATGCCAAAGTGCTAAAGACAAAAACGGGTAGCGAAGTGACCAAGGCTTTTGCCTCAGTATTAACAGGCAGCAAAGTGCCTGAGAAGGTACAAACCGATGCAGGTATTTTTCAACAAAAATTTTAAGGCACTAATACAGAAACACTGTATTGTTCACTTCGCCACCTGCAGTGTTCTGAAAGCTTCTGTGGTTGAGAGGTTTAACTGTACGCTAAAGACTAGAATTTGGCAAAAATTTACAGCTAAAAATACACGTTGTTACGTAGATGTATAACAGGATTTGTTAAAAAGTTATGACAGCTTTCATCAAAGCATAAAAATGAAACAGAACGAAGTCACTCCTGAAAACACCCCGCAGGTATTTCAAAACTTGTATAGGACATTTCCCCTACGTCACAAAAACAGGTTGAAGATTAATTTAAAGGAAGGTGACGTTGTTAGATTATCCATACTCAGAGGGGGATTTGATAAAAAAATATGAGCAAAGTTACACAGATAAGCTGTTTACAGTGTCAGAGTATAAATTGTGCCAGCCCCCCGTGTACAAAATAAAAGATTATGATGGAGAGCTCATTGATGGGACCTTTTATAAAGCCAAATTACAAAAAGTAATGGTTGGTATAGATAATTCGTTTCAAGTGGAAGATATTCTTGCCAAGCGTAATAAATGCAGTAAAAAGTATGTCCTGGTGCTTTGGAAAAATTCTCCAGTGAAATTCAATCGTTGAGTGGAGGCCAGTCAGCTGACTGATGTATAAAGGCAGCACACAGCTTTTGATACAAATCACAAAGAGCCACGGACGCATAGCCTGAAGAAGGATTTTATGTGACTCTGCCTTCTAAAGCCATTCTCAGCGTGTATACAAAAAAACACCATTTCCGACTTTCTAGTGGCTTTAGCCCAGCATCTTCACTTGGAAGGTTCCTGGCAAGGAGCTTTAACAGAGATTTAATACCCTCACACTTTTTATAATGTTAGCGCTAAGCAGGCAATTTTTGAATGGATAGACACTTGGGAGCACAGAGTTCCAGAGTTCAATGAACACATACCCCAAAAATGTACCTATTATGATAGCAAATTAACCATCCACAAGGAAAGATTGGAAGAAGGCTATTACGATGAAAAGAAATAATTTTGAGACAAATAAATGCGTTGCTTAAAAGGATGAAATCTGAAGTCACTCTTAGGTATGTCCTCTTAAAACGTGTTTCAGTGGATAGGTAGCGGTCGCTATCGAGTGCATTTTTCCCCCCAATGGTGTATATTTTAGGTTTAAATGCCGGTGAATGGTTCACGTGCAGTCCTGGCCCCAACAACTCTCCTCATCCATCTGATATAAAAGCCGGGGAGTACCAGTTCTTGTTACTGCGATCTGGTGCTGCCGCAAGTGGTTGGAGACTTGTATGCTCCGCTTTTACAAACAGTTCAAATAGAGGGGAAATTTGGCAACATAGTCAATAAAAACCTTTAACCCGGCTTACTACTTACTGGTGGCACAGGCACATATTGAAAACGCTGGTGTAGAAATAAAGACGGATCAAAACCAGCCGGTAAATTTCACCTACGGAAAAGTGGTTTTGACATTACATTTTAAGCCTGTTTAAAATGCTGAAGCTTGCTGAAAATAATTAAAAGATGGTGCAAGTAGAACCTCACCCCGATCTCAAGTTGTTAAGTTATTATGAAAATCAAGCGGAGAATGGGATGCCTGGGTTCCATGGGGCCCCTATGATGTACAGCAAGGGACTGGAATCCATATTTTCCAAATTTTTTTGCTTTGTTACACTCATGCTTACAAAACGTTTCGCCATTGCTAAGCCTCATCTCAAAAGCGCTGTGCAAAATATTGCATCGGACGTAGTCAATTGAGTTGTCAGGCGAGTGACTCAGAAACAGACTCCAGTTGGGGAAGATCAAGATGGTGTGGGTCTAATGCTTCTAGCTCGAAGACCTGGAAAAAGCGCAAGACCAACAGTCGCAGCAAATCAGTGCAGAAAAGACGTGCCACAAGAAGGAGGTCCAGCAAAATATTCTCTTGACTCTCAAAAATCCCGTGATGGCTCTTCTACACCATAAATCTCTGGAATGCAGCATGTAGGAGCTGTTCGTCGCTGAGGTGGATGCCTCAGATACCAGTGTTGGGGCTTTTTCTTTTGCGAAAATTGTCCCCCGCAGAGAGGAATTTTGATGTTGGGAATCTGTTGGCAGTCAAGCTGGCTCTGGAAGAGTGGAGACACTGGTTGGAGGGAGCAGAGAAACCCTTCTTGGTCTGGACTGACCATAAGAACCTGGCCTACACCCAAACCGCTAAGAGACTGAACTCTCGCCAGGCTTGGTGGGCCTTATTCTTTGGGCGATTCAACTTCACCCTTACCTACCGACCTGGAAGCAAGAACATCAAGCCCGATGCTCTATCCTGGAGTTTCCAGACTGACAGTGAGAGGGAAGCCACGCCTGACACCTGACAATTAGGGGGGCCCCCTCATTGTCTCTTTGTCCCAGGCCAAGTCCGTTCCCAGGTGCTCCAGTGGGGGCACAATTCCCACTTTGCTTGTCATCTCTCCAATGACGTTTCTGGTGGCCGACTGTGGTCCAGGAACACCAGGGAGTTCGTCTCTGCATGCACCACCTGTCTTGAGGGAAGTCTTCCAACCGCCCTCATGCTGATCTTCTACAACCACTCCCTGTAATAGGACGCCCGTGGTCACACATTGCTGTTAACTTTGTGACCGGTCTGCCCCCCTCGAGAGGTAATTCTGTCATTTTGACAATAGTGGATCGTTTGTCCAAGGCTGTCCATTTTGTGGCCTTGTCTAAGCTGCCCTTGGCGGTGGAGACGGCCGATCTCCTAATTAACCATGTCTTCCGCATCCATGGCATACCTGTGAGGTGTATTATGCTCTGTTTATAGGGGTCTTATCTTGAGATCAAAGGTTAAGGGATGGTTAGGCCTTGGGGTCTGATGGCTGGAGTACGGACACCCGGCTTAAATTACATGGAATGTGTCCCCTTGGGGTTTTTGTGGTTGAACACAATGGGTGAAGGAATGTTTACTGATAGATCTGTAGATGCTTGTACCTATATAAGACACATGCATGAGCTGTAAGAGAGAGAGATTCACATTGGTCCCAAATCTTCTCCCAGGCAGACCATGGTGCTGGTGGATGCTGAACTTTGTTGTAATAAATTGATTCTTATACAACCAAGTCGGTGTCAGCGGAGGTTTCTTCATCGTCTACACATCATTGCTGCTTAGGAAACAACGACACCTGCAGATATAGTTTTGGACTGGCACGTGCAGAGGGGGGGACGGAGGGTGCTGGAGCACCTGCCCCTTTTCCTCCTCTCGATGCCCAAAGTGCCCTTTTGTCGAGTATGTGTGTGTGTGTATGTGGTTGCCCTCGGTCGGTCACATGATCCACGTAAACGTGCCCACACTTCGTCACTCACCGCCCAGACGTGCCCGGACGTGCCCGGACGTGCCCAGTGGAGCCCTGTTCCTTTGCGCTGCTAATTATTTAACAGCTGATAGCCCAATGATTCCGGTGAGTAGGATGTGCAGCGATATTTGTTGGTGCACATCTGGTGTATTCTTTCATTGAAAGATGACTGACGAAGTAAAGTGAGCATGAGCAAGTGAGTGTGTGCAACTGAGGGATCTTCACGAGGGTTTTGGACTGGATGTGTGCACAAGTGGAGATCACACGGAGCTTCCCCCACACGTCACAACTAAAGGACGGTTCGACCCAGTGGCGTGCACGGGGGGGGGGGCAACCGCCCCCCCTCGTTGCCCAATTGTTGAAAAACGCGTGCTAAAGTGCCCCCTGGGAGCCAAAACGCGCATTAAAGTGCCCTCTTGGGAGCCAAAACGCGCGCTAAAGTGCCCTCTTGGGCCAAAACGCGCTGTGCCCTCTTGGACGTGCCCGTTGCTAAAGTGCCCCTTGGGAGCCAAAACGCGCGCTAAAGTGCCCTCTTGGAAGCCAAAATACGTGCTAAAGTGCCCTCTGGGAGCCAAAACGCGCATTAAAGTGCTCTCTTGGGAGCCAAAACATGTCTAAAGTGCCCTCTTCAGTGGCGAGGACACGCTATATGTGCCCTTTTTTTCCTTTTCGCCCCTGCCCTTCAAAAAGTCAAGTCAAGTCAAGTCAGTTTTATTTATATAGCCCATTATCACAAAACATGGTTTGCCTCAGAGGGCTTTACAGTGTACGACATCCCTCTGCCCTTAGACCCTCACATCACCCAAGGAAAAACTCCCCAAAAAGAACCCCTGTAACGGGGAAAAAAAAAAGAGGAAGAAACCTCAGGAAGAGCGGTAGAGGATAGTGAGGGATCCCTCTTCCAGGACGGACAGACGAGCAATAGATGTCGTAAATAGCAAGTGAAATACAATCATGGCAAAAAAGGAAAGAGAAAGAGAGGGGGGGGAGAGGGGGGAGAGAGGAGGGGGGGGGCACAGAATAATAGAAACAGATGCATGTCATATTACAATAATGGTAGGTGTGAAATTAGTAATTGCTCTCTATGATGATGTTGATAGAGATGATAACAGTCTCATGCATATGTGAAAGGGGGTTGTCCAAAGGCAAGATCACAGCATCGGCGCAACCAGGACCAGACCACGATCAGGGCGAGCGGGGGGCACAGAATCAGTACAGCCACAGCACGAGAACAAACAAAGCAGGGTCGCGGCATCAGCACAGCTATCACCACGGTCAGGCACAGTCAAGGTTACGGCCAGGATCCAGGGAAAACTAGGAAACAAGGGAGCAGGAACGCTCCCGAGAGGCAACAGGATTAGCGTAGTGCAGTTCAACAGACCCAGGCTCTGTAATCGCGAGCCCCAGGTAGTGAGAGTACCACATGGCTATCACAGAGCTAAGCTAAGCTTGCACATGGCAATGCAGTAAACAGACATGCATGATTTCTGATGGCGGCATTGAGAGAAGGAAAGGAGCTCAGCGTATCAGAGGAAGTCCCCCCCCGGCAGGTTAAACCTATGTCAGCCTAACTATGGGCTGGTCCAGGCAGCCTGAGCCAGCCCTGATTATAAGCTTTATCAAAGAGGAAGGTCTTAAGTCTACCCTTAAAAGTTGAAACGGTGTCTGCCTCCCTGACCGAAAATGGAAGATGGTTCCATAGCAGAGGAGCATGGTAGCTGAAGGCTCTGGTTCCTAACCTAATTTTGGAAATTTTGGGAACCACAAGTAACCCTGCGTTTTCAGAGCGCAGTGATCTTGAGGGTTGGTAAGGAACTATGAGCTGTGACAGATAGGATGGAGCCTGACCATTTAGAGCTTTGTAAGTAAGGAGGAGGATTTTAAATTCAATCCTGGATTTCACAGGGAGCCAGTGCAGAGAAGCTAAAACAGGAGAAATATGATCCCTTTTCTTGCTTCCCGTTAAAACACGAGCAGCAGCGTTCTGCACCAGTTGGAGAGACCTAAGAGATTTGTTTGGGCAACCAAATAATAGGGAATTACAGTAATCCAGCCTAGAGGTGACAAATGCATGTACTAATTTTTCAGCATCTGTTTGGGATAGGATATGTCTAATTTTTGCGATGTTACGCAAGTGAAAGAAAGCCGTCCTTGAAGTTTGTTTTATATGGGAGGCAAAAGGATAAATCCTGGTCAAATAAAACTCAGAGGTTCCTTACAGTTGTGCTAGAGGCCAAGGTAATGCCATCTAGAGAAATTAAATTGTTGGAAAAGGAGCTTCTGAGGTGTTTTGGGCCAAGAACAATAACTTCAGTTTTGTCTGAATTCAACATCAGGAAATTACGGCTCATCCAGGCTTTTACATCCTTAAGACATGTTTGAAGTCTAGATAGCTGATCAGTTTCATCTGGTTTCATAGATAGATATAATTGCGTATCATCAGCATAACAATGGAAATTTAAGGAATGTTTTCTAATTATGTTGCCTAGAGGAAGCATATATAAAGTGAAAAGGATTGGTCCAAGCACCGAACCTTGTGGCACTCCAAAGCAGACCTTTGTATGTGCGGAGGGTTGATCATTGATGTGAACAAATTGGGAACGATCTGATAAGTATGACTTAAACCAGGCTAGTGACGTTCCTTTAAGGCCAATTGAGGTTTCAAGTCTGTGCAGTAAGATTTGATGGTCAATGGTGTCAAATGCAGCACTGAGATCTAATAGGATTAAAACAGAGATCAGACCTGTGTCAGAAGCGATAAATAAGTCGTTATTAATTTTTACTAGTGCCGTCTCTGTGCTATGATGAACTCTAAAGCCTGACTGAAAGTCCTCGAATAAACTGTTGTCTCGGAGAAAGTCACAGAGCTGATGAGCAACCACTCTCTCAAGGATTTTAGAAATAAAGGGGAGATTAGATATCGGTCGATAGTTAGCTAAAATCTCAGGATCGAGAGTGGGCTTCTTTAGAAGAGGTTTAATGACAGCTACTTTAAAAGACTGGGGTACATAACCTGTCAATAAAGACGCGTTGATTATATCTAATAAAAAGTTGTCTAATAAAGGCAAAACTTCCTTAAGGAGCTTAGTTGGGATGGGGTCTAGCAGGCATGTTGATGGCTTAGATGCAGAAACCAAAGTATAGGGTTGATGAAGGTCAATGGGGGAGAAATGGTCTAGATAAATTTCGGGCCTTGCTGCCATAATCAGGCTATCTGAGTTCGGGGTCAGGTCAGTTGAGGGTAAGAGGTGATGGATTTTATCTCGAATAGTTATGATTTTATTATTAAAGAAATTCATAAAGTCGTCACTGCTTAGGGCCGAAGGAATACAGGGCTCTATAGAGCTGTGACTCTGAGTCAACCTGGCTACAGTGTTGAAAAGAAACCTGGGATTGTTTTTGTTTTCCTCAATTAGTGATGAATAATAGTTTGCCCTGGCATGGCGGAGGGCCTTCTTATAGACTTTAAGACTGTCCAGCCAGACTAAACGGGACTCTTCCAGTTTGGTCGAACGCCAATGTCTTTCAAATTTTCGCGATGTTTGTTTCAATTTGCGAATCTGGAGATTAAACCATGGGGCTAATTTTTTTTGTTTCATTATTTTCTTCTTGAAGGGTGCAACAGTGTCGAGAGCTGATCGCAGTGAGCCAGTAGCATTATCGATGAGACAGTCAATTTGGGAATGACTTAAGATAGTAGTAGTGTGCTCAGGAGTTGTAAGACATGGTAATGATGTCAAAGCAGAGGGAATTAGTTTCTTAAATTTAGCCACTGCTGAATCAGATAGACATCTAGAAGAGTAGCTCTTACTGAGAGGCTTGTAGTCAAGTAATAAAAAATTAAAAGTTATCAAATAATGGTCTGACAGAGCAGGAATCTCAGGAAAGACTAATAAATCTGCAATATCAATGCCGTATGCAAGGACTAAATCGAGGGTGTGATTGTAGCGGTGGGTGGGTTTATGTACACACTGACTGAAGCCTATTGAATCCAAAAGTGTGGAGAAAGCAGAACTAAGGCTGTCACTATTAACATCCATGTGAATGTTAAAATCCCCTACGATAATAATTTTGTCTGATTTGAGCACTAAACTTGATATAAGCTCAGAGAACTCAGATAGAAATTCAGAGTATGGGCCGGGGGCACGGTACACTATGACAAATAGAATTGGCTGTAAAGTTTTCCAGGATGGGTGAGAAAGACTAAGAAAAAGGCTTTCAAATGAATTATAGTTTAACTGACCTTAGTGTGAATTGCTAAGCTTGAATCAAAAATAGCAGCGACACTCCCCCTCCTCGGCCAGTGTCCCGCGCAACGTGACTATTTATATGACCAGGAGGAGTGGATTCATTCAGGCTAACGTACTCTTCAGGACAAAGCCAGGTCTCAGTGAGGCATAATAAAT
This sequence comes from Plectropomus leopardus, assembly GCF_008729295.1. Lineage (NCBI taxonomy): Eukaryota > Metazoa > Chordata > Actinopteri > Perciformes > Serranidae > Plectropomus > Plectropomus leopardus. Next base: position 37,458,919 of record NC_056466.1, read on the forward strand.
CAATATGGTTATCCAATATTAAATCAGTGACTAAATGAGCCTTGGTTGATAAGGATCTAACGTTCAAGAGTCCGCATTTAATTCTCCTGTTATGATGCTGTATGACAGGAGATGAGTTAATTTTTATGAGATTTTCATGTACAACTCCCCTTTTGTTTATTTTAGTATTAAACAAATGAAGTGGTCGGGGGACAGACACTGTTTTTATAACATATACATTATGGGTGTGTGACTGTGCTAGAGGAAGCTCAGAGAAGCGTGTAAGACTGCGACTCCGAAACCTGGTCCCAACTCTGGTTTGTCATGGCTTTGGGCCTCTAATAAAATCGGCCAGATTCTTAGAGAGGAGAGCGGCTCCATCCAAAGTGGGATGGATGCCGTCCCTCCGGATAAGACCAGGTTTACCCCAAAAGGAGCACCAATTATTAACGAAGCCCACATCATTAGCTGGACACCACCACGACAACCAGCGGTTGAGTGCTGACATGCGGCTAAACATGTCATCACTGGTCACATTGGGGAGGGGTCCAGAGAAGATTACGGTGTCCGACATCGTCTTGGCGTACTCACACACCGACTCTATGTTAATTTTTAGTGACCTCCGATTGACGTAACCGGGTGTCATTGCCGCCAACGTGAATAACAATCTTACTGTATTTACGTTTAGCCTTAGCCAGCAGCTTCAAATTTGACTCGACGTCGCCCGCTCTGGCCCCAGGGATACATTTGACTATGGCCGCTGGTGTCACTAATTTCACGTTTCGCAAAATAGAGCTACCAATGACCAGGGTTGTGTCCTCGGTCGGTGTGTGGCTGAGAGGGGAGTACTTATTTGAAACGTGAAGGGGGGGTGGGTGGTGTACCGCGGGCTTCGGCTTACTATGCTTCGCTCGGACAGTCACCCAGGCCTCCCGGCTGCACGGGGGCTGCCGGGGGACGGCTAGCAGAGGCTACGCTATGTCGGTCCGCACCGGCTACAGGGGGCTCGCTAGCTATCGCAGCTACAGAGGGATTATCCGCGGTGCGGAACCGCGCTTCCAGATCGCTAAGCCTCGCCTCCAGCGCAGCAAATAAACTACACTTGTTACAGGTACCACTATCACTGAAGGAGGCAGAGGAGTAACTAAACATCTGACACACTGAGCAGGAGAGAGCAGAAGAGGGAGAATAGCAGGGAGAAGCCATCGCTAACCAGAGCTAATGCTAACGAAGCTAACGGGCTAACAGTGAGAGAGCGGTTGTGAATACACAGGAAAAACCACTGAGAGGAGGAGACAGCTGTGAGTGATTAAGTAAAACTTATGCCAACTGTGTACCTAAGATGAGCAGGACAGGTCCTACCGCCAAACAGGGCATCATAGGGTATCAAAGGCTGAGGTATTGCTGAAGAAAATCTTTCAAACATTGATGAGAGTTTTTCATTTGAATTCAATCATGCTCCCAGATGAACTCGACCACAATATTTTCCATGCTGGTTAAATGGTAGCAACCTATATTCGTAAAGAATGTTTTGCAGTTTTTCCTGACAGGCGGAGTGCAGCACTTCAAAAGTGGTGCCTGTTTGTGGGTTGACTTCAATAGAGGAGAGACATTGCGGGCACCCATGATAGAAGCAACCAAGAAATTCCCGCACTCTTTTAATGCTGTCAATTTCTGCCTAGCCGTCTACAACGTACCACCCCAGCTTTTTCTCCCCCAAGTTTAAAACATGTTGAAAGAGAAATTTTTGTTGAGTGGCACCTATTCTAACCACTGGATGCCTATGTCTGAATACCTCTTAGTTTGCCGACGGTATTTGTCAAGTGAGGGAAAGAAATTTGATTTGAAAACTTTCATGCACGCTGAGGCAATCGTAATACAGCTGAAAGGATCAACAGCGGTCTCTGCAATGAACTTGCTACGAAACTTAGAATATGCTGTGGCCAAAATTTTGGTGTCATTATAGCAATAAACTATCGCTTCTTTTTTTAAATCAAAAATTCCACTGGTTTTGGTCGTGTGCCATGCGTCAAATTCTTGCTTTTCAATCTCTGACATACATTCTACACCGTAGGCTTCAGGGGGTGGATAGGAGCCTACATAATACAGCCTACATTATTAAATGCTTTTCAGAGCTGAAAACATGGGGAAAGTAAGCTTTACTTAAACTTTCCTCAGCAAACCCTAAGGCTTTTGGCATCTGAGATAGATGCAGTGTCAAAAATGGGAGAGAGTCAATGTAAATTTGATGGAATGTCTGGTCCTGAAACTGTAGAACCTTGCTGCCTTGCATGATTATGGCAGGGGTTATACCTTGACCAAATAAATAATTGAGAAGCAGATCACCGTCAAAACTTTTGGCACTGTGAGCGCTGAAAACATATTTGGCATATTTTTTTTCTTCTAACATCTTAGAAAAATTGTTTAACAAAATCGACACCCTAAGAACCCCATTTCTCGCCTTTCAAAGTTTCTGTGCTGATATAAAAGGGAATATGCTCGCCAGAACCATTAGCATGTTTCGAAATCATAAAACACATACTTATCAGAATACTTTTCTTCTGGTTTCAACGGTTGCACAAGTGACTGTCATCATTCTCTGCAATTTGCTCACTGCATATAGGGCACCTGTGTAACAATATTCCCACACATGGCTTGTACCCAAGAATGCTTTCAGACAAGTTATGCCGTAGTAGTGTTTTCTGAAAAGGAAGAGAAAAACTGTTTTAGCGTGTTTCCCACTAGATGTTTGAAATCTGGAAAGCGCTCTCTCACCCTCTGCTCTATAAAACACTACTATTTTACAGTCAACAGTCTGCTCAAATTTAGTAATATGGCTAAAGGACACAGGAGTATGGGGAGATAATCCAATGTGATTCTGTATTTTGTGGGCTCTTACAGTAGCCTCATCTAGGTTTAAATCGGGATACAGCAAAAGTGCTAGGTTAATGGCAAAGCATAACTGATTATCGGCATTGTAGACTATATGTAGGCAGCGCATTTTCTTCTGAACAATATCGCTGTCTAAAATATGTTCAAGTTTTCTTTTTGTGCCGCCACGAGGACTACACACCACCTGCACAACTAACTTTAGAGTGCTGTTGGTCATAATGGCCATGTTAGACTGTACTAACCTGTTGAGAAGATTTTGAAATTTGTTTAGATTCACGTCTCCATCATGATTAACAATAACAGAGACATCATTTTAAAGACTTTCTCCCCTTAATTCTAGCTGCACCACATCCCCCTGCCTTGCCTGCGACAAGGCTCTATTTACCACTTCTTGTGCAGAGCCCATAACATCATTGTAAAACTCTGCATAATCTGGCATGGAGTGTGAGGAGGGAAAATTAAGTAACTAATTAACTGTCTAACTGTCTAATTTCAATGTTGTTAAAATTATTTCTGTGAATGATTCTAGGCTTAGGTGGAGCATTCTCTCCACCCATCATACTCATGTTTGATGGCCCAGGTTGTGATCATTTATGTCTATATAGATATTTTGATTGAAAGAGGGTTGCGTCAAGACATTTAGAGCCTCTTCCAAATTTTCTACATGTTGAAGATCGGAAAGAGGGGGGTTATTGAGGGTTGCGTTTGTTTCACTTTGGGTTTGTAATTCGTAGGGTTCAGGCAATAAGAGAGCAGAGTCTGAATGATTTTGTCGAACAATATCATGCGTCAGAGCATCAATTTCTGATTGAAGGAACTGAACACAATTCTGACTGGTTGAGGGCTGCGCCAGGACATTTAAAGCCTCTTACAAATTTCCGAGATGTTATAAATCAGAGAGCGGAGCCCTTTGGTTATTTTCACCCATGATTAACAATAGTAATAAAACTCTGTGACAAAGCTACTTTTCAAATGCCCGTCCAACTCTTTATTTATTTTGCATGAAATATTTTGCTGTAGCTACAGTATATCGCACAAGGAATCCAGGTAACTTCTCACTTCCAAAGGCTGGCCAAGAGTTGTCCTGTTCTCCTCCTTCTTTTTCTTCTCCCTTCAACAAGGGATCTTCTGCGTCCTACAGCAATCCGTGTTCTGCTGTGTTCTTGTCGCTGTGCTTGATTGAGCTGCCTCTGCTGCTGCTGCTGTTGCTGCTGGTAGTGTCCCTGCTGGTGGTGCCCCTTCTTGTGATGAAAAACATTATGTATTTTTTAAAATAATGATAATCAAATCAATTAAAACACAAACAAAACTCAAACAAAAATGAAGACACTCACCAGCGATTAAAACCTGATCCGAATCATCCACCACAGTTGTCTCTGCCCATGTCATCATTGACTCTGCCTCTGTTTCTGCCCCTGCCCCCACTTCCACTGGAGCTTCTTGAAAAATAATTTTTAAAAATCATAAAGAAAAGGTCAGATTTCAAACTATACATCTTAGACATGTAATAAATATATACCATTACAAAATTAAGAAATAAAAAATAAGAAATAAAAACATTGAAGCTAACCTGCTGTTTCACCTGCTGTTTCACCTGTTGCAAAATTATAACAATAAGTTTGGTAGAAACATAATAGTGTGTATGCTTTAAAAAACACTTTGGTCCACATGAAAATGTTTTTAATGGTAAAGAAAGAGCTAAATCGCATACATGTTATTTTTCTGCTTCATTACCTGCAGTGTATTTTAGCAGGACTTAAAAAGGACAAAAAAGTAGAAGCTAATCTTGTTTTAAATCATTTAGTTGCTACCTGAAATAACAATGATAACACTGGAATATTACTCTTTACCTTTCCCCCCTCACTGTACTCTATTTTTTCTGTTTGAAAGTTAGCACACAAATGGCACAGAATACACTGAATAACATGTGATATGTAGTCAGCTAAGTATGAGGTATGATCACAAAAGCTCAGCAGCTGAAAAAACAATGCTTCGTTTTTTAGGAGACATTGGTGAAAAAAAACAGTTCATTACATATCTTGATGCACTTTGCATGGCAGTATTATTTTGTAGAAGGTAAGCCACATCTGCATTATCCATAGTATGTAAATAAAAATGGACGACGCGCCCCCATTTATCCCAGCTATGCCTAAGTGATGTAAAAATATTCCGGATACAAGCATTGCCATCTTGTGAGGGTGATGTCATTGCGATCCCTGCATCTGCACGGCAGCGATTATTGTGGTGGGGGAGTTCCTGCCTAAACCCCCCGTCAGACCAATCACAGGACACTGCATTGAATGCAAGTGCACGGATTGGCTGTCACACTCCCAATCATGGCGGAAAAGCCCCCTTTTTTGAATAACTCAATAAAACCGCACTGATCATGAAAAAGAAAACACTTGAACAAACATCAGGGTGACAAGAACTACTGTCAGTAACAGATATCCTCTTTGGGAAAATGTTATTTGTCGTGTACTTTGACTTTTTAGTTCAGTCTATGACCATTAACATGGTGGGGCGGATCTTAGGACCTGTACTGCAGTCAGACACCAAGGGGCGATCGAGATTGAATAACTTCACTTTGAGGGAGATGTCATGTCTGTCCATCTTTATAAACAGTCTATGGTATTATCTAGTAACTATGGTTAATTAGATTTCGAAAAAATGTATCAACTGTATTGATATGTGCTTCTTAACATTAGCTCTACAGAAAACTTTAGCAATGTGTATATGTACACTGCTTGTACCTGCACTGTATTCATGTCCCTTTGTCACCGACTGTCGACACAAAACAAACCCAGACAAAACACTGATATGATGTTACTTACAGCTTGTGCCTTGGAGTCCTCCACAAGGCCTTGTATTGATAGGACGGTACCGTCCGTTAGCATTAGCTTAGCCGCATAGCCAGCTACGTACTTTCATGTGTTTTGTAAACAGTCCTCTGTGAAGTGGTGTGAACAAATGTGCACAGCCGTATTTGGCTTTTGCTGGCTGGGAAACAAAGTCCATCCATTTCTGTCTGTTGCTTGCCTCTCTAGGGACGCTGAACAAAGTTGACTTTCCAGAAAAAAAGGAGGGGGAGAGCAGTCGTGCAGTGGGAGGAGAGGGAGAAGCCTGAGCTTGGAGCAGAGTGCGCATATAGAAACATCCTGTTCACTATGACGAGAGAGTGAGTCCTGTTCAGAAAAACGAAACAGAACCTGGTGTTCACAGCTAGGCAAAACTGCCCACAGGGCTTTCTCCCACATATGCTTATTTCAGTATCTGAAACTTTGGCATTCTTTAACATAGACATCAAATACTGTAACAGGATTAACAGGTTGAAAAGCAGGAAAAGCATAATATGTTTCCTTTACCTGACAATGGCAGTGCATGTAGATGCATCAGCCGGTAGCTCCATAAATCCTTGCTACTTTTTTGTTATATTTTGTCATATTTTCTTTACACTCTTTTTATTTTTTTATATTTATTTCTTCGATACCATGACCCCTTCTGCTGAGGCACGACTTTTCTACAACAGAGTGGCACTTATCAACATCCGGAGAAGTTGTGTGGGGTTTGGACTGAATGCAGCAGACCGCGACAGGAGTGGCCTGTGCCGACTGGCGAGTCAAACCAGAGGGGAGAAACAAAACCAAAGGCACCAGACAAAGAGAGAGAGAGAGGAGAGCCGGTATCAGGGTAAGGCTGACCCGTCTTGGACCGAGCTGTTCCTCTTCCAACCTTCTTCTGTCTAATGTTCACGCACAGGAGAAAAAAGTGGATGAGATGCGATTAAGGCTCATTCAACAACGGTTTTTCAACACCATGGCCCCTTCTGCTGAAGCATGACTTTTCTACAATAGATACTACTTTTCAGCATCGGGAAAAGTTGTATGGGGCTTGGACTGAATGCAGTGGACCGCAAAAGGGTCCCCACCGATGGCATATGACAACAAGCCGGTTGGACCGGAGTGGAGAAACAAATTAAAAGTGCTGGACGAAAAGAGGGAGAAGAGTCGGTATCACGGTGAGGCTGGCCTGACTCGGAGCGGGAGCTGTTCCTTTACCAAGCCTTCTTCTGTCTAGTGTGTGATCGCAGGAGAGTGATGACGTGATTTTGGCTCACTCAGCAACGGGAGATCTGGGACTGCTCTGCGCACATCTTCACAGAGACATAGTTAACACCTGACATCCCGGATCAAGCTGTTGCACTGGATGGACTAACCTTGTGGGGGCCATTTGGACCCATTCCCCGCCACCTTCCACAGATGATTAATGACTTTCCTGCTCATACTGTTAGGCAGTGGTTGGATGTGAGGAGGTGGGGCCATGGCTTCCAGCTCCTTGTGGATTGGGATTACGGTCCAGAGGAGCACTCATGGGTCTCCAGGTCCATGATCTAGGACAGGGACCTTCTTGCGGATTTTTGCGGCCTGGCAAGGCGCTGGGAGGCGTTTGTTGGGGGGCGATACTGTCACGACCTGGACAGTGACATTTTGTAGCTTTGGTTTTTGTTCCCCCTCCCTTTGACCTTTTTTTCCCTCAGTGTGTGTGTGTGTGTGTGTGTGTGTGTGTGTGGAGGCGTGGCTGACTTTCTCCTGCTCCTGCAGAGGAACACACCTGTAACTCATCCCACCTCCACCTCATCACTGCAGTCCTCTTATGCCTGGGCTCTCCACCACCCCTGTACCAGATTGTTCTGCTTCATGGTGGTAACTACTCAGGCTCTCAGTTTATTCACTAGTGTTTATCTCCAGTTTATTAACTACTAAATTAATATAACTCAAAAAGATTTTTGAAACTGATTACATCAAAATTTTTAAGTAACATTAACTCATTCTTTTAAGGGAAGACAGCAATTCTTATTAAGCAGGTTTTGTCAGTTATTTTAGTAAATAAAGACAACAATTTATATTAAGTAGCTTTTACTAGAATGCTTTAAGTAATTTTTACTACACATTTTGTTTTCACATTACAAAAAAAATAGTACAGCTAACTTAAATATTTTTATCACTTTTAAATCAAAATATTTAATTTATCTGTAATAAATGATAATTACTTATCTTTTTTTAACTTCAATAACTTCTCTATAATTAAAAATGTCGCCTTATTTTAGCTCAAATTAGATCTGATCATCATCACATGCTGATACTGAAATCAAATATTGCCCTAAACAGTTGTAGGCATTGATTTACCACATGGCCCATGAAAAACTAATTTACCAGATATGCATTGCAAAATGTTTTCCTCACTTTTAAAAACTTTAAAAAATGCAAACTTTAAGTTGAACAATAATACTTTCAAAACACAAATTTTCAAAACAAAACCAACATTGCCAGATTATATGCATGAAAGGACAGTAGTGGCAGATGCAAGTGCATATGAAAAGTCATTAAAGGAAAGGAGCAACTGTAACAACTGTGTTTAAAGATGAGATTACTCAACTGCCAAGAGTTTATTGTTTTTTTTTTTTGAGGAGTCTGACATACTTCTTCCTGTTGCAGTCCGTACTGAGATTTATTGGCAAGGCTACCGGACAGCACAACGTTAGAGTGGATAGGAAGAGAGAAAAGAGAGAGGTTGGGGGACACAGAGGGGAGGGGAAGACACAAGAGACAACAAAAACAACAGCAACAATAACAACAACAACGACAATGAAAACAATGACAACAATGCTAACTACAATAATGACAGCTGCAAGTATTTACAACAGTATTAACAGTGGAAAGCAGGCAGGAAAAAAGTAAAAAAAGAGAAAAAAAAAAAAAATAAATAATAAGTAATTAATTAGAGAGAAAAAAAAAAAAAATAAAATAAATAAAGTAAATAAAAAAAAAAAAAAAAAACAAAAAAAAAACAAACGTGGCAGATGCAAGTGCATATGAAAAGTCATTAAAGGAAAGGAGCAACTGTAACAACTGTGTTTAAAGATGAGATTACTCAACTGCCAAGAGTTTATTGTTTTTTTTTTTTAACCTGTTCTGTTCAGCAGCTTAGGCATGCAGTATGAGAGGTCTGGATGCCTTGAGGTGCCATAACAGATTTGCTCTGCAAAGGAGGAATCTTCCTGTTGCAGTCCGTACTGAGATTCATTGGCAAGGCTACCGGACAGCACAACGTTAAGTGGATTTGGGAGAGAGAAAAGAGAGAGGTTGGGGGGACAGAGAGGGGAAGACACAAGAGACAACAAAAACAGCAGCAACAATAACAACAATAACGACAATGAAAACGATGACAACAATGCTAACTACAATAATGACAGCTGCAAGTATTTCCAACAGTATTAACGGTGGAAGCAGGCAGGAAATGAGTAAGTAAAAAAAAAAAAAGAGGAAAAAAAAAATAAAAAAATAAGTAAGTAATTAGAGAGAGAAAAAAAAAAAAATAAATAAATTAAAGAATAAAGTAAATAATAAATTAAAAAAAATAAACAAACAAACAAAAGAACCCCCCCCCCCAAAAAAAAAAACCCAAAACAAAACAAAAAAAACAGACTGCATAAATACTTACCCAGACATACAACCTTGACATGGATAACCCCATATTTTGTAACTGTTTGTTACGTTGGTGGTGATTGATATAATACAGTTGTGGTGCTGTGTGTGTGTTGTGGTGTGTGGTGTTGTGGTGTGTGTGTTGAGGGTATTGGTCATTGCATGTGGGTTTGTAGTTGACGGTGGGGGCCACTGTAACGAACCACCCCCCAAACTCCCAGGGCAAGCAGAGCCAAGACCCAAGCGCAACCAGAGCACCCAAAAGCCCTCCCAGAACACGACAGACCCAACACCACGTGCCCCAGAGACAAGCCACGGCGCCCCACCAAGGGGGAACAAGCAAGGGAACTCACAGAGGCCATCACCCCCCGGGTAAGGCCCACAGAGGGGACCATGGGACAGGAGTCAATGGTCCAGATAAGAGCAAGACAATACATACAAAAGATATAAAAGACACATAGAAGTACCATACACAACATATTCACAATGCAATAAGATCACTTAATAAAAAAAAAAAAAAAAAAAGTAAAAAAAAAAAAAAAACTAAAAAAAAAAAACATATCCCCAATACAATATGTACAGATCACTTAAAAAACAATTAAAAAAGTCAATGACCACAGAGGAGACTACTATACCAATGCTTCCATATCCTGGACATATAGCGTGTAGTGCTCAATTTGATGCTTGTCAAAGCCATGATTATACAGTTCTCTGAGTTGTTCAGCCGACCTATAAATTTATACATCAAATTTCTCAACGAGGCTTGCAGTGTATTAAGACCTGCAGACACGAACATCTCGCTGGCGCTACACCAACGTGGTCTCCTCAACAGAATTCTCAAAGCATCATTGTAAGCTACCTGAATTTTACGCAGGCTTGCTTTGCTGTAATTAGACCACAAGTGGGCAGTATAGAGAGGAGTGCAGTGTGCTCTGAACAAAGCCACCTTCACTCTATCTGTACATGCACCAAACTTGCGAAGCAAACTGTTTGCTTGAGCATATAGAGAACGGCATTGCCTGTAAATGTCTTGGTCATCCTTCAACTGATCTGTAATGAGATGCCCAAGATACTTAACTTGGCTCATACATCTCAAGTTATTACCTGCCAATTTGAAAGTAGGAAACATTAGACATTTGTCCTCCTTTGTTCTGCAGATCATGACCACACTCTTATCTGTATTGAATTTCATGTCATGGACAATACCATAATCAGAGCAGACATTAAGAAGCTGCTGGAGACCAGCACTGCAGGGACTGAAGACCACGAGGTCATCCGCATACATAATATGATTGACTAAAGTATTGCCTATCATACACCCAGTGTTACAGGTGTTTAGCATCAACATACAGATTAAAGAGAATTGGAGAGAGAATTCCCCCTTGTCTGACCCCATTCCTGACCCCAAAAGGGGCAGAGACACAGTGACCCCATTTTACACGCATCGACTGGTTGGCATACCAGTAGGACAGAATTCTCACAATACATTTAGGTACACCTCTGCTAGTCATTTTGTTAAATAACTTAAAATGATTAACCCGGTCGAAAGCTTTTGAGGCATCAATAAAACTCATTAAAACTGAGGAATTCTTATCTCTATACGTATTGACAATTTCCTTTAAGGAATATATGGCCAAGTCTGTGCCATGCTTAGCTTTGAAGCCAAATTGGCTATCAGTAGAAGAAATAATCTCCACAATTCTGTCCAACAGGATGCTTTCAAAAACTTTAGACAGAACACTGGCAAGGGCTATTGGTCTGTAGTTATCAGAGTAGCCAACTTTACCTGATTTATCCTTGATCACCGGAACTAACAAGACAGATATCATTGTATCTGGCAAGAAACCATGAATTAAAAAAGCATTGAAGCAGATGGCAAGAAGGGGGGCTAACCTCATGCTGGCATATTTAATGTGCTCAGCAGTGATGTGATCTAAACCACTTACTTTGTTATCTGCTAACTTGTTTATAGTGCGGGACACCTCGTGAAAAAATTGCCTTGGAATCAACACACTCAACATTATCAGGCACAAAAATATCACTTTTAACACAATTAAATAAGGTGCTGTAGTGCTGTCTCCACAGCTCAGCAATACTGTCAACCCCTGAGATACCATCTACAGTGCATGGGGGCGTTATTCTACATTTGTTAAGACCCTTTACCTCCTTCCAAAAATCAGTAGTATTGTTACCTATTACCTTCTCAGCCATAGCATCAGCCCTCATAGCTTGCTCATTTTTACAAATAAATCTAACAGCATATTTATACAATGCATTTGCATGTTTCTTCTATTCAAACAAAGGCCCTTGCCTTGGTCTACCAGCCAACACCCATGATTTAAAAGCCAATTTTGCTTCCTCATGATACCCGGCCACGTACTTATTCCAGCCAGGCCTCATTTTACCCCTTTTGTTTTTCTGTTTAAAATAGGGTCTGCTGCTTTCATACAGAGCTCTCACAACATGACTATATAGAGAGGAGATTTCTTCCCTATGCTTCCAGTCATTGCAATTTACATCACTACACCTAATTGCATCACTGGGAAGACTGATATTACTCAGAGATTTATTTGTATCAGCATAGTAGGTAGCAATATCCTCCCTTGAGAGAGCAGACCAGTCCAGGAATTCAGTATTAGAATCAAAACTGTCACTGGAGAGCACTGGAATATCTTCAACATTTATCAATATAACCACAGGCATGTGATCACAAGTTGCTGCCCTATACAGAATGTTCATACCCACTATAGACGAGTGTGCATCAGCTGTGCTGATACAGTGATCCAACCATGAGGCAGTATGCCAGGCCTCACTTATATATATAAGTGTAACTTTCTGTGGGGAGTAACTCTTTACTTGACAGCATTAGATTATTTTCCTGACAGAACTGGATCATGTGATTAGCAAACAGTGAGCCTCTGTCAGCAATGTCTGCGTTCATATCCCCAATAACATAAATACAAGAAGTAGTGCTGCTCTGAATAAAAGAATAAATAAAGGCGAGCCTATTAAGATATTCATCTTCATTCTGAATACATTCATATGGTGTATACACATTAAGTATAATAAACTCCCTGCCGTTGTGACTGAACTGTACACCAATACACCAGTCTACATCGAGCCTGAGCACATTAATACATAGATCAAGCCTCCTGTTCCACAGGATGGCCACACCCCGAGGTATCCTACCCCTGATTATTCCTGAGCTGAGATCAGTTGTAGATTCCCCAGCACCATGAAAATTGACGTCAAGAGTGTTTAATTTTGCCAAGTCTTGCTTTGCCAAAAACGTCTCTTGCAAGCACAGTATGTCACAATTTCCCAAGAGATTGTCAACAACCAAGCGGTGAGCCCTGTCACCTGCGCCCTGGCCCAGACGCAGGCCAGTTGTAGGACAAAACACGAAGAGGACCAGTCATGTGGGGGATCCAGTGAGTGCTCCCTGCACCAGCTGACACGCTTCTCAACTCAGCAGACAAGACAGCGTTAGCCCCAGTAACACCCGCCTGGCGCGGCTCATAGTAGCGCCGGACCAGTGCCCCGTCCGGCCAAAGCTCCGGATTGTACATTTCTCCAACCTCATGGCACTCAGCAGAAACTTTAAAGGAGCTGTATCTGCCGTTTTCATTACCGATCCAGTTGCATAAAACCACACGGCCAAGTTTTTCACCAAGATAGCCAGAGAGAGCTTCCGCATCCAAATCAGGTGAGAACTTGGAAGCAAAAACACTCACCAGCTCAGGTCTTATAACTTTTAGTACAGCCTTGTTTGGAAGCTCCTTAATGTCTACAAGTGAACATAACTGCCCATCAAAGTCTGGGTCTTGGTAGGATAAGCTCAAGTCAAAGTCCAGCTTAATTTTTTCTTTTAGCACATCCACAGATTCTGGACGTGAAGATCAAGTCATCTTCATCAAGTAACTGTGCCCTTTTATCAAAGGCAACGGCACAAAGTTTGCATCTCCAAGCCATTGGAAAACCAAACAATATTCCCCCAATATCCCATCAACAAGTCAAACATACATTATGAAAACAATTTTGAGAAAGGTGTTGGATTAATTTCAGTTTTGCACTAACTTTTCATTCACATTTTAGTATCTCTGCACAAAAAATGTCTGTGGAAGCTTGTTTTTTAACATCAACATACCAGACTGAACAATCCTTCTAGCAGCCAGTTGCTTCACTTTCAGCCCGAGGAGACAGAAAATTGAAAAGTTAGCTAGGTTGCAACATTTTCACTTAAGTACTACATGTGGAAAACATTTAACACATAAGTTACTAAAAATTACAGGTATCATAAAAAAATTGCACTGTCTCAGACTATAAAATACAAACCCATGTCACCCTTGGTTCATTTTAGCCCACATTCTGAGAATTTAAAGGGTGAGGAGCAAAACGTAAATGTGACCAAAGATAAATTAACAACTAATGCAATTTTTTGCTGATACCTGAGCTGCACAATCTTTACCAAAGTCCAAACTGTTTCAACAAGCTTAATTTAAATAATGCATTTTACCACTGTAGGGGAATACATTCTTACATAACTATAAAAAAATATATAATACAAATGCAAAAATCTTAAAACAGTCTGTATATCACTAAATAAAAACATTAACATAAGGCTAAAACTACATCCTCAGGTTTGTAGGGCTGTCCCAAATACCATTTTCTGGGCTCCAGAGTTTCAGCAACAGTGAACAAACTGACGAAGCCTATTGAAACAGAGGCAGGGCATACTAACTCCAAGAAATTTCACATTTAAGATGTATTTATTTATCATCGAAATGACATTTGTCAAAAAATCGAATCTTAATCCCAAATTGAAAACCAAATGCCTACCCAACTGACAAATAGTCCAAAAGCAAAATATTCGGGTGCAGCTCTACAGGTTTGGTAGAGATATAACAGAAATGGAGCTTGGTTTTTTTAAACTGAAAACTGAAATGTTTTTAGTAGTTACCTGTTATAGCCCAGCTCAAAAGGGGAGAAGGAAAGCAACAATGAAACCACTTGTGATTGGTAAAATGAAAGTTATTTATTGGAAAAATAATAATGTGTTGAACAAAGGGACAATTGAGTGTTACTAAAATGCAAAGCACACGGTAAAGTTACGTTATTGAATAACATACTTTTGGAAATGCCTAAAAACCTTATGCAACCATTTATATAAGCCACTATTTTTGAGTCAGGAATGACTATTTTTGTGCAGTAATTTCACAAAACATTTATATGAATTCATTTGTATCATATCTTTAGAAATATGCAGCGCAACTTATCAGTAACAGCTCTCTACATCACCTGCACTAGTCTATATTAGTTACGTTGAAGGTTTAGAGCATAACTTTTTCTACAGCTGCCAACAGCCCACCATCACTCCAAGTTAGAGAATGGGTTAAATCAAAGCAAGACAGTTGGGCACCAACTGAATCACTAAATCCACCCCTGAAAACAAGGAGAGCAGCAGAGAGCAGCTGGATGAGAGGGCTGTCACTTTGCTATCGGTCTGTTTCAATGGATCTATCAATCAACTGTGTGATCAGCCAGGTATGTTATTTGTTTTTATTCGGCCCACTTTTTCAGTTGCTGAAAATAGTAAAATAATCACTTGGGTTCAGTTACTTTGGTTTGGACAGTGTGGCATGAGCTGCACTTTAGTATCCAAATGTGCACACACACCTGGTGCACAGTCTGTATTCAGGCACGTTTCATAAAAACAAAATAGTCAGACTTTTTTGTGAATTTTCAGTATTTACTCTCTTTACTGTCTTTTCTCTCTGTTGTCGGATGTTTCGTCAAACTTACCTCTTTCCTTCATTGGAGCGGACGTGACGCCCGGTTTTCCATGGAGGGTACGTGTGTGGTCGGGGGCTCTTAATCGGGAGAAATACGGAAGGAATGTGACGCCAGGAGGACACCGGGAGAGGTGGCAAGTTTGCTTCAACATCCTCAAGGGAAAAAAAAAAAAAAAAAAACAGTGTAGTTCAATATCCTGCGTAAACCTCTCTAACGTTTAGGCCTGGCGGGGAGTCCCTAGTCTCGTTGACATTGTAGGGAAGCACTGCAGATTTGCAGCGGGTCACTGTCCTGTCATACGGAACACAGCGGGAAAATGCTTTCACTAATGTTGGCTGCTTTTTACTGGCTGTTTGTGGGCTGATGAAGTCTTTTGCATCTCAGAGTGAGACACATTTTCCTGTGCCTCAGTTTGAGGTTTTGAAACAAAGTGGTTGCGCTGCTGCCTTTAGTTGCAACAGCCTTTAAATAAACTTTGCAGCTGACTGTGGTTATTCGAGATCTGACGCTGCAAAATCGAAACCAGTTCCAAATGAATGAACGGCCTGTGCCTTTTTTGGGAAGGTACAGCAGAGGAAAAATTCGAGATTTGCTTTTTTAAAAATAGTCCTGAATCATAAATTTAAATTAATGTATAAAATGTATTTCTCTACAGTTACCTTTTAAGTTTTACAACATAAACTTTCCTCTTTAAGGCATAAAGGGATATAAATAACATCACCGGGTTTCCACTCTCTTAATGATGCAGATATAGCCTAATACCTTAAGCTAATGCTAACTCCTATCACATTTGCTTTTCAAACATATCAAATAACTACTGATACACTAACATGCATTTGGTGCAGAAAAAAAAAAACAACATTCAAATATGATGTCAAAAAACAGCTAACTTGCCACTTAAATGCACTCAAAGTCAGCATCAATGTGATGGCAGTCAGCGAAGAAAGTACCACAGAGAACATTAGCTAAGCAGATTGAGAAAACATTTTACCTCGAATATCTTCACGAGCAGTCCCAAGGCAAACTCCAACAGATCAAAAAAACTAAACTGTTCTCCTCATTTCCTGCATGGACTTCACAGCGAGCAACCGACATGGCAGGTTTTCGAAACTGGCTTGGTGAAGAAGCACGTATGTGACAAGACTGAACTGGAACTGAACCCAAATGCACAAAACCAGGTTTCAAAAAAGGTCAAAATAAACTTTATTTTTTAAGGCAGCAGAAAAGTCTTTACACAGGGCAGATGCAAAATCAAAATCACTCCGAAGAGGAAAAAATAACAACAAAAAATCTCTCAGATGAGGAAACAAAGTATCAACAAAAATTCACTCTAACGAGGTATCAAGAAAACAAGAGTCCAACAAAGTATCAAATAAAAAAAAGGTTTCAAACCTGAATAATTCGAATAAGCGAGCAACAACAAAACTTGACTTGGCATGAATACGGCACTGGTTCACTGGCTGACAAGACAAGACAAACTGGCACAGGACAAGAGGAGACGCAGACTATATATATACAAGGTAAGGGGAAACAGGTGGAGACAATCAGAGCGGGGCCGACAATCACACTGGCGGGAAAACACACAAAGGGAGGAAGTAGGTGACCTTAAACAAGAGGAGAGTTAGGATTTTAAAATGAAACAGGAAATCATAAGACAACATAGACACAAGACAAAAAGCAACTTACACAATTTCCTTTACATGACAGTATGCACATGTGTGATATCAGGACGTACTTGATGTCAGCAAGACTGAGAGATTAGTCAAATTATTTGAGTACAATGGTACTTATGAATCAAAGCGGTTGACCACTGTAAAGTCAAAATGAAAAAATAGTAATGATAACTCATAACGTTACAGGTGAAATAACTTTTTTTTATTTTTTTGAGTTAACACAACCAAGTTTTTATTTTACTGTTCTTTCTTCTTCCTGGCTCATCCACTACACTACGCTCCTCCTGTTCAAGTTGGCCCTTCTCCTGTTTGAGATCATCTCCACCTGGTTTTCCGTGTCTGTCCTGCCCACTCCACCTCAACCTTTTAGTCACTGTGTAAATATATTTATTTACACAGTGACTTCACTAACCTTTTTCTGGTCTCAGCTTCTGGCATTTGGGGTCCATAAGAAAAATACACCAGCCTTTACATTTAACTTTACAATGAGAATGATAATAGTGGGCCTTTTTTAAAGCAGGATATTAAAAATTAATAAAAATATAAAGGCCAAGAAGACCATGGTATAATTATAAAACATATTTATTTCTCATTCATTTCCCTGAACAAATCAGGCACCAGGATTAAACAAGCCTGGCTTTTAGCCTGGTCAGGAGCAGACAAGCTGCACAGAATAAATCTCCATGTTAACTGATGTGCCTCTGCTTTCATGCAACCGAGTCACAGCCAAATTCACCCGTATCCATAAAATCCTAGCTTAATCCACTATCTAGGTTTTGTGCAATAGCCTTTATCGTTCGTATCCTTTATGCAAACAGAAATCAGTCTTGACTTCTTTTAATGGACATATGTAAGTTTATCATGTTATGTAACAAATGTATTCAGTCGAACTCAAACCGTTATCTAAACCTGACCACATAGTACTGGCGCCTAAACTTAATGAATGCAAAGTGAAACCAAACAAAAGTGCTCCCAATAACAGCAAATAACAGCCATTCAATAAAGTGATAACAGTCTAAATGGGTGATTTAAATTTGATATGGACTTTCCACGATTTTACTCCGTCCCATCTCCTTCTTTGTGATAAAAAAATATATTTAATACTTAAAGCAGAATATCCCATTAAATGTATTGTGTTTTGTATCTTCTTGAAAATCAGGAAGCTAAACTTAAAATAATAAATGTGTTTTTTATCTGACCTTTTACTTAAATTGTGAATGTGCAATACAAAATTATGTTCAAGGTGATTCCTGATTCAGTGAAGGCTATATGATTGTATGAGATGGGTGGACAAATAAATCACTAACAGGAAAAAAAAGAACATGAAAAACAAAAGAAGACAATTCAAAGCTGGGAGGCATCTAGCTGCATATACACAGCAACTCATCTGTGTATTTAGGGGATGGATGCAGTGAATTCATATCTCATAGTTTAATCACACCTCCCCACATAGACTGGCCGCTGTGTCTTCTTCATGCTTCCTAATTTATAGGCCACATATAAAGACCTTCATCAGAGATAACAAAGTGTGTAGCAACAGAGTGTGACCTGCTGTTTATGAGTAGATGTCAATATTTGTTAAATAACATTCTTCTCTTGTAGGATTTAATATCGCCCCGCTCCCCTACACACACACACATACACACCAGACTTGGTCCAAGTCTAGCAGTAGCTGCAGCATTCATGAGGACAAGCTAAATTACCTCACTGGTGGCATGGCAATGGCTCTGAGGAAAATGGCTGCTGCTCCTCCCCAGCTGAGCTCCTCTGCGACTGCAAAGGGTGATGGATCTGAGTAAATGAATGTATACGATGAAAGAGTGTGAGAAAAAAAAGGAAACAGGTACACAGCAAATTCGCCAGAGTTAAAATTCTAGTGTTGGGCCATTGTAGAGTTAAGTGTTGAGGATGTGGTGTTGTTTGTGCTACTATGAACTCTGCACTTGTGTGAAAAACTGTGAGGGCAGGACATTGTCTGTGTTAATCTTCAGAGTTTCAGGTGTTCAACACCTACAGTGGTACTTTCTCAACATCCGGGGCGTGTCTTTGGGCAGGTTCAGACAGCTCGCTGAGAAATGTGAGAGCCGCCATTTTGTTCTTCTCGCATCGAGCATGAAAAGAAAAGATTGGTGAGTATTTCTTACTTAATGCTCGATATTTTACAACTGACTTGCATTATAATGTGCTTGTGATGAGTTTTTGGCTCAAATTTTGGAGACATGATGAAACCTTGTAGCATTAGTAACGAGTTCCTGGCGCCGTGCATCTACAAGCAGGCAGGCGCGATAAAGATGATTATGAACTAGCTTAACTTGGCCCGTTTTGAGACACGTTAAGCTAACAAACCTCTTATTTCAAAACAGAGTTTTGGTCCGACAGAAGGTTTAACTGATATTTAACAATGTTTGAGCTGTGGCTGCGTCCATTTCTTCGCGGCAGAAACGCGCACTGTCTCCTCAGTTAGCACTTCATATTACTGCAAACGTGTAAGTGAGTTACGGTAGGTATCTCATAGTAGCTAGCTGCTCTCGCATTTAAAATGTTACCAACGTAACTTTACTTTAACCTACTTGTTGGCTTTAATTTGCTTCTCTGGTGGTTTTAATTAATTTGTGTGTGTCTTGACTTGTAGCAATCCACATGAAACAGAGGGTCCCTGTTTAAAATCTCATCCTGCAGGTGAGTGAAGTTGGGCTGCATTTTTTATCTGATGAAGCCTCCATATGCAAACGTGACTGTGTAAGATTAGGTCATTAGTGAAAGAGTCCTGTATTCTGCAAACATTTTAAATGATGTAAGTACTCAGATGACAACAAATTATATTTTTTCCAAACAGACTGAGTATTATTTGTTTTGAGTGAACTGCAGATGTGGTATCATGGACATTGTTGATTTCTTTCTTTTTTTGGCTACAGTGAAACAATTGTTTGGATCTGATTAGTAAAATCACACAGGTAACTGATAATTAGAGAGCAAGTATAAAGGGAGGCATATTCTGTGTTTTTCAGTTCGTATGTTTGACAGGTTGCAAAGATATTGCAGTCATCATAAGAAGTGTGAAGAGCAGTATGTTAAATTCCAGGCCAGTCAGGCAGAAAGAGAGCATCTACAAATCCACCACTTCCAGTTCCAAAAAGTATATGATCATTCAGAGAGAATGTCAAAGTAGTGATTTTGATTGCCATTTAAGCAATTAAAAAATAAAATGGAAGTTATAATTTCAAGAAGCATAAAAGTGAAATCTAAAATATGTCCTGTTGTCCCGCTCTGTGCAGGCTCCTGCTGAAGATGGCAAAATGATCATTAAAGTGCAATATCAGAATCGGAAGAAATACATCAAACTCCAAGCTGCTGATTTCAATGAATTCATCTCTGAAGGCAGATTTCTCAATAATTCTAAATAAGCAGTAACTCAGATTGGGAGGAGGTCATTATATTTTATAATTTAATAAATTTGCCATTTTTGTCTTTAATGTCATTACTCAGTGAGAGAAGTTCTCCATTCCTGTGAAAGTCTCTGTGGAAGATGATTCTGGCACTGAGGTGGACGAGACGGTGTTTGCAGAATTATCCACTGTGGAGGGGATTTGCTTTGTAATCAAGGATTGTGAAGATGATGGTATTATTTTTCTTATTTATTTTGCTTATTATTTGACCCATAATTATGCTTCAAGTAAGTTGAATTGTTTATTCCGTCATTTGTTTTTAGAGTCCAGCGTATCTCACTCATCACTTCCATCCACGCCACTATCTTCACCCAGTGGGAGTGTCCTCTCTGTGTCCATTTGTAGCAGTGACAGTGAAACATCGAGACCACTCAAGCGAATTAGAAGAGACGAAGAGGATTGTCACAGAGAAGCCAGAGAAGTGAGTTTATTGTCAAATTCATACATGTAGATAGTTTTGATCATGTGAGTTGTAATCGTCACCTTTCTGAATTATTTAATTTTGTTATTTTTCCTTGTGGTTTGATGTCATTTTAAAATCTGTAGCATTTCAGGACTTCATGTGCTGTTTTGTCACTCATTTGACCTTTATCCAAAAAATGCAGTTTTTGCAGTATGGATATTGCACTTGGCCATATTTGATTTTATTTATTTATTTTTAGAAAAAAATGTGCATCCCTGCATTGTAACAATTAATGCTCTAATTCAGTGTTGTCATATTTTGTTAAGCTGATAAAGCAGATCCTGCAGACCAAACCAGGAGGGACAACAGTGCTTGAAGAATATGATGAGACTGGGACTCTGTGTGACAGTAGACGAAGGCAGATGGTTAACATTCTTGCAGCTCACATGGTTGAGACAGAAGGGTAAGTTTATGATTTGAAAAGTTGTGTGGTAGCAGCCATTCAGCATCTTGTGTTTTTCTTCCCAGGGTATATAATTGCAAAACGTATGGTAGATGAATATTTTGAGACAAAGTTTGCAAGATGGCGCCAGGGTGTTCGGCTGGCCGTCTGTCGCTCTGCTCTGTGTTCACTGTATGTTTTGTGATTTACCTGATATGTCGAGAGGCTTCATCCCTAATTGTCTATGACCGTCTAACTCTACTTGAGATCGGAGGTTACTTTGATTGGCGTGCTTATGATGAGTCGATTAGCTCTCCTTCATACCTCGAGGAAATCCCGGCGTTTCTTAGGCGTCCTCCCCTCCATCTTGTCCCCCTGAGACGCCGGAGAAGACGTGGGAAACGCGGAGGCCTGCGGGTCCGGCTCAAGGCTCGCTTGAGGTCGATCTGTCTGTCTGATCGCTGCAAAGACCGGCACTTTTTGGACGCTCTGAGGAGGGCGAGAGACCGATGGATCCGACCGGTGTTCCCGGACGTCGGCGGCTTTGACAGCGTCAGCTGTTGGATGGACCCCGATCAGCTGTGGCTACCTCCCTCCAGCTGGTGTGTTCCTACCGGGAGACGCGGCGTGGACCCTAGGAATCTCCGTTCACTGAAACGTGCTCCGTCTTCATCGGTTTCTATGGATCTTCACTTGGCTTTGTGGAATGTGAGATCGGTCACAAACAAAACTTTCTTAATCAAAGATTTCTTTACCTCACGGAAACTGGATTTTATATTTCTTACGGAAACCTGGCTCCGAGAAGGTGAACTTGCTCCTTTTTCGGAGCTCCTTCCCCCTGGATGTAGCTTCTTCAGCTCCCCCCGTATCACCGGCAAAGGTGGAGGATTAGCATCCGTATTCAAATCCACCTTTCCCTGCCGGCAGCCTCCAGCTGTTAACCGCTGCACCTTTGAGCTCCAGCTCCTCGAGGTAAACTTCTCTGTGACTGTTCTCTGTGCGGTGGTCTATCGTCCACCGAAATTTAACAAAGACTTTATTCGGGATTTCGCGGACTTCATGTCGGGGGTCACTCTTAATTACGACCACTTTTTAATTGTAGGCGATTTTAACGTGCATGTCTGTTGTGAGACCAGACCTCTGGTCAGAGACTTCCTCAATCTCATTGACTCTTTTAACCTCACACAGTCTGTTTCGGAGCCGACACATGTCAAGGGCCACATTTTGGATCTGGTATTGTCATATGGACTAGATGTACGGATTAACGAGATCTGTCATATTCCCGTGTCCGACCATCATCCTGTTTTGTTTTCCCTCGCAATACCTGTTGCCTCGACCACAAACTCCGCCCCCGTTCACCGCTTTCGTGCTTTTAACTCTTCCACTCCCTCGCAGTTCTCCGCTGCTTTTAAAGACTCTTTCCTATATTCTATGGATGATCTTGGCGATCGCAGTGTTGATGTCTGTGTGTCTATGTTTGATTCACTCTGCAATGACATTTTGGACTCTATTGCTCCCGTGACTGTTAAGCGTGTTAAGCCACAGACTGAGCCTTGGCTGAACGAGTCCACCCGTGCGCTCAGACGCGCATGTAGACAGGCAGAAAGGAAGTGGAAGAAGGATAGGTTACAAATTAATTGGGATCTCCTTCGTGACTGTCTCCTAACCTATCAGCATGCGGTGAAAGCTGCTAAAACTGAATATTTCTCCACACTTGTTTCTGTGAATGCTCACAAACCTCAGGTCCTTTTTAATGTATTTGATGCTCTCGTCAATCCGTGTGATGCTGCCTGTGTTGAGCCTTCTTCATTGCTGTGTGAGGATTTTCTGCAGTTTTTTATTAATAAGATTGCTGTCCTCAGGTCCCCGCTATCTCCGTCTGTTCAGGATCCCTCAGTTCCTATAGCAGGCTCAAACTGCTGAAAGACCGCAGAGCCTGCTGTAGGAACTGAGGGATCCTGAACAGACGGAGATAGCGGGGACCTGAGGACAGCATTCCATCCCGTTTGTTTAAGGAAGTTTTCACCTCAGTTCAGTTTTTTATTTTGCTTCTTTTAAATCTTTGTCTCAGCTCTGGGTGTGTTCCATCTTCTTTTAAACATGCTACGGTGCAGCCCCTCCTAAAGAAGAAAAATCTAGATCCCTTGGTTCTGTCTAACTATAGGCCTATTTCTAAACTCCCTTTTATTTCCAAGGTTTTAGAGAAAGTCGTTTTTAACCAACTCCGAGGATTTTTACAGAGAGCCAATGCTTCTGAATTGTTTCAATCTGGTTTTAAGTCTCTCCACAGCACCGAAACTGCTCTTTTAAAGGTTTTTAATGACCTTTTACTAAATCTTGACTCTGGCAACTGTGTCGTTTTAATTCTCCTAGACCTAACAGCAGCATTCGATACGGTGGACCACTCAATCCTCTTATCACGCCTTGAACACCGTGTAGGCATAAAAGGTACTGCTTTGAGCTGGTTCAGTTCGTACCTCTCTGGGAGATCCTTCTTGGTACGCATGGGACAGTTTTCCTCCTCTGTGGCCCCTCTGACGTGCGGTGTCCCCCAGGGGTCAGTCCTGGGCCCCCTACTGTTCTCCCTCTATATGCTACCCCTGGGGTCCATTTTTAGGAAGCATGGTATCCCTTTTCATTGTTTTGCAGATGACGTACAGGTGTATTTGCCGGTGAAGGCACCTACTAAAGACTCTCTGCAGGCTGTGTTTGACTGCTTAAAGGACGTTAAAACATGGATGGACCTGAACCTGTTAAAATTAAATGAAAACAAGACGGAGGTTGTCCTGTTTGGCCGTCCCGACCTGGTTCAGGTCCTTGCCAGCTCCCTTGACCCCGTAGTTCCGCGCATACAAACCCATGCCAGAAATCTTGGTTTTATTATTGATGGTGCCTTTAAACTGGACAAGCAGGTTAGTGCAGTGGTCAAGTCCAGCTTCTTTCAGCTAAGGCTTTTAACCAAGGTTAAACCGTATCTCCCCCGGAGAGACCTTGAAATAGTAATCCATTCTTTTATTACTTCTCGCTTGGATTACTGCAATTCCCTCTACTGTGGTATTGACCAGTCCGAGCTTAACCGCTTGCAGCTCGTGCAGAGCGCGGCAGCTCGCCTCCTTACTGGCACGAAGAAGCGCGAGCACATAACTCCTGTGCTCTCTTCCCTACACTGGCTTCCGGTTAGGTACAGGATCAATTTTAAGATTCTTTTATTTGTTTTTAAATCTCTGAATGGACTGGCCCCGAGGTACCTGGCTGACCTTGTTAATTTACACCAACCCTCCAGAGCCCTTAGGTCTGCTAACCTAGCCATTTTAGATGTGCCTCGTTCTTTTTTAAAATCTAGAGGGGATAGAGCGTTTGCGGTCGCAGCTCCCACTTTGTGGAATGCACTCCCCCTCAGTGTGCGCACCGCAAATAGTCTCTCCACTTTTAAAGCCCAACTGAAGACGCACCTGTTCACTTTAGCCTTTGGCGGAGCATGATTAGTTTTATTGGGTTTATATTCATTTTATCTATATTTATATGCAACATGTTTTTATTGTTGCTGTTGTTTGCTGTTGTTTTACTTGTTATTCTTTTTATTGTTTTTACTATTTTACTGGAAAGCACTTTGGTTGGCCACTGGCTGTTTTTAAATGTGCTATATAAATAAAGCTGACATTGACATTGACATTGACATTGACAAGTTACCAATTGTCTGTTTCCAAAAATGTTGTCAGATTGTGGAAGGACATCAGTGGTTGTTTAAATGAGTTTTGAGAAAAGCAGTAGTAGTCATTTTAAGCTCAACTCAGCACTAGCTTACTTGCATTACTGAAGTAATTTTAACCCTATAATGCATAGGTGCTTGTGAATGTGAGCAAACAACACTCCTTATTCTCTGTTTTCAGGAGAATCCCTCAGTGTGTAACGAAAGAGAAATACGCACTGGGCATTGTTACCTTGTTCCCTGCATTAAGAGATCCCCTTTCCAAGAAAGGATATGTAAGTTTTGTGTCTCTTAATGTACAGCATATTTTTTTTGTCTTGTGACAGTTGTAATTGTTTTGAGAAGTGGCTATTCAACTTTATGGTAATTTGTGATACTGGAGTTGGTGCCTATGTTGATCTTAATTGATATACCAAGAGATGTCTTAAATATTTAGCCTGCCCTCACTGATAAATAGGGTGGGCCAAATGTAGGATGCGCTTGGCAGTTTAACACACTACAGTTTAGCAGCAGCAGAGGTGAAGTCAAGTTGAATCAAGACCTCTTGCAAAACTGAAAGAAGTGTTTGTTGCAAGCCTTTGAAATTAGACTTTATTTGTTTTAACTATAGCATAGCGCTGCCTTTTCATAGCAACCACAGCCACTCAGGTGGTGTCATCAATGCAGACCCTCTATTGCTGTTTCTCAGCAATTATGTGGGATTTCTGTTGAGAACTGCCCTAAAACTGTTATTTTACCTGACCTCCATTCACAGTTATGTTTGTCATTATTTGACCAGTGACACAATTTTTATCCTTTTACCCTTTAGTGTTTCTATACACCACCACAATGGATTGGAAATGAAACAAAATATCAAAATATGACTCAAGTGTAGAGTTTCAGCTTTAATTTATAGGGGGTTTCACAAACATATGGCCTTCCACATAAAACCCTCCATAAACTACAACTGGTCCAAAACTCAGCTGCCCGTATCATTACACGCACCCCTTTAATCCATCACATCACACCTATTCTACAACAGCTACATTGGCTCCCCATCACATACCGCATCAACTACAAAATACTCCTCCTTACCTTCAAAGCTGTCCACAACCTTGCCCCACCATATCTCTCTGACCTCCTCCACATTGCTACACCCACCCGCACCCTCAGATCTTCTTCCTCCATCCATCTCATCGTCCCCTCCGCCCGTCTTGTTACCATGGGGAGCAGAGCATTCAGCCGCTCTGCTCCCCAGCTCTGGGTCTCACTCCCACCTGACCTCCGTAACTCAGACTCACGACCACATTTCAAAACTCAAAACCCATCTGTTTAAACTGGCTTACTCCCTCTGATCACAATTGCATTGTCTAATTTTATATTGTATTTCTATATTTTATTTTGTCTCTTTAATATTGTGTCTGCTTTTATGTTGATGATGTAAGGTGACCTTGAGTGTCAAGAAAGGCGCCTATAAATAAAATGTATTATTATTATTATTATTAACCTTTTAGGAATTACAGCCATTTTATTCAGAGTACCTCCATTATCAGGGGTTCAAAAGATGATGAGAATGATAAATATAATCCTGGGTTTTAATACCTGGATAAAAATCCTTTGTATTCAATGACTCTCTGAAGTCAGCAACCAGTAAAAGTGGTCATTTGTGACATTTTTCTCTCCTGGTAATAAATTAGAGACCAATACATTTGAATGTAATGGTTGGTTTTATGTTGATTTCTGTTGTCCGGTTCCTGAGTAGTTCAAAGAAAATACAAATTCCCTTTCAAATACATTGGTCTCTGCTTTAATACCGCTTTGAATTGTAGACTTCAGGCAGTCATTGGTTGCAAATAATTTTCATCCAAGTGTTAAAAACCTCTGTTAAATTTATAATGACGTTGGTTATCAAAGTACCTTTGTGCCCCTGAAAATTGAGATACTCTGCATAAAATGGCAAATACTATATTTTTGTGAAACCTTTTAAATTGAAATGGAAAGTCAACACTTAAGCCACTTCTTGATTGTTTCATTTTAAATTCATTGTGGCTGTGTACAGTGGCAAAATGATTTTAAAAAATGTTCAAATAATTATGGACATAACTGTGTACTATGATCAAGGGGTTTCTGCTCATTTCCTGCTATTCACTCATTAGGCTGAATGTGGTTATGTCTCTGTCCTTCTTAAGGAACACTTTTACGACAGCCAAAGTGGTTCTGGATTTCTGGTATGGCGGCTCAAGACAACTCAGCGAAAGACAAAACTTGGATTCAAGGAGCCGAAAACACAGACAGCAGAGGGAGGTGGACCTAGACAGGAGAGGAACCAGCCTGAGATTGGTGGTCAGTTGGATGAAGAGCGCTGTAAAGAGGTTATATCCTTGATGAACCACACCAGTGACAGAGAAATCATCCCGCAGAAAATGAAGGAGACCTTTGAATATAGACAGCGTCTCATCCACAACTCTGAGGAATCACACACAGTACTCTCTGTGTTCCCACGGCTGCTGGACACAAAGGGGCTGGCAAGTATTGTTATTTGTTTCCGTGACCACAGTTCATAGCATTATCTTACGATTTGATGGTCAGAAATATAAATTGAACCAATATTTCTCTTTCATTTCTCTGTTACTGCAGATACCTCAAGATTTTAACCTCCTCTTTGGACCAGAAACAGCTGCCAAACTGCTTGAAAAGTGGCATACAGTATTTAAATGAAAGGTGATCAGAGAAGCTGAGAGCCTTGTGACTACCCCAGTTCTCCAGAGTTTGCTGAAGTCTGCCAGGAATCAGCATGATGAAACCTCTGAAGATCGCCCAGGTATTCAGTCAGTGACCAAAACAGTTTTTTTCCACTGCATCGGTTACACATAATACTGAAAATTTGGCTTAACACTACACAACTGAAGAAGCATGTGACTATACACATTTTTATTCTTTTTTGTTGTTCTTTTTTTTCTTTCTTTTCTTCAGAATGGGACAGTGATATGGCATCTTTCCTATTGCTCCTGCATATCCTGCGACCTCAGCCTACAAAAAAGAAAACACAGAAGATCAGTGCAGCTCAGGCTATGGGCCATCTTGTTGTGTTTCACAAGGTATATACTGGGCCACAATATGTCAGAGGGAACCATTGTTCAAACCCCAGATTACAATGTAATTTGATATATCATTTGTCCCGTAGTCATGCAAGAGCCTAGAAGAACACCTGGAGAACCAAGACGGTCATCGCCAGCCATACCTTCTTGCCTCTGGGACCAGCAAGCAGGTCATCAGCACTTACTACACTGTAATGGACAAGAAGCTCATCCCCTGCCAGGGTACCACATCATTGGCAGCGGTTGATGAACTCTTTAAACTGCACTTTGTTTTTAGTGTAACCTATGACAGTGCTCTCCACAACATGTTCACATTCCTCCAGACAACAGTCTACGGTATCGATGTTGACACCACAAAAGAAAGTCCAAAGGTGAAGGAACTGAGAGCCAAGTTCATGAATAGGGGCTAAGGGCCAGGTTCTACAATGTGCAGCAATTGTAGTTCATTGCATAATGTACCTAATTGGTCACTTTTTTTTTCCTTTTTTATGACTTTGGTGAGAAAAAAAATTTGGTTTAAGTCAGAAATGTGTTACCACAGCAAAAGAAGGCCTAACAGCAAAGAGCCACATTCATCATTGTGATCCAAGAGCCAAGTTCTCAAACAATGTACAAGTGCCACGTTTGCCAATCCTTGCATGATGCACCTAGTGCACTAATTCAGCACCTTAAGTTTTTTCATGGGTTATATCCTGGCAAAAAAAATGTTGTTGTTTGTGTTCAAGAAGGATGTTCACTGCAGTTTAAAAGTTATGCAGGTTTTAGAAAGCATTTAGATAATTGTCATACTGCTGTTAACATGGGCACAAGCGATGATGATAATATCCAGACACTACATCAGTCAAACATGGGTGAACAGAGCTCACGAGAAAATTTAAATGACATGGCCCTAGACATGATGAATCAGCCCTCAACATCTCACATGTCAAAAGATCAGGCAAAAGATATGTGTGCTTCAATTGTTGTGAAGTTGCAGGGCAGTGATGTCGCAAACAATGTTGTGTTATCTGTTGTTGAAAGCATGGAGGAGTATGTCAATGAAGTTCATGAAAGTCTTAAAGAGCAGGTGTTGAATGCAGTGCCTGCTGATAATCCTAGTAGAAATGCGGTGGAAGAAGTCTTCAGCAATACTTTTAATCCATTTAGTGACTTAAACACCAACTCGAAATGGACCAAGTATTTTAGTGAGAAATGGGATCTTGTTGAACCAGTAGAAATTCATTTAGGAGTCAGATATGATTCAAAGAGGAACAAAG
Source organism: Plectropomus leopardus (assembly GCF_008729295.1). NCBI lineage: Eukaryota > Metazoa > Chordata > Actinopteri > Perciformes > Serranidae > Plectropomus > Plectropomus leopardus. The sequence goes on from NC_056466.1 coordinate 37,488,071, forward strand.
TAACTGGATTATATGAACAGGTGCCAGTGAATGACACTTTCATTTATATACCTTTGTTCAAAACATTAGAGTTCATTTTCAAGAATGGAGAAGTATGTTGTCATATTAATAACCCTGCTGCTCATGGTGACTTGTATAAGGATTTTTCTGATGGAAAATATTACCAACATCACCCATTATTTTCCAAATCAAAAAATGCTTTGCAAATTCAAGTTTATTATGATGACTTTGAAACATCAAATCCACTAGGGTCGAAACAAGGCATTCATAAGCTAGGATGTTTATATTTTACACTCCGCAATTTACTACCACGTTTAAATTCATCCCTAATGAATATACATCTAATTTCTTTATTTCATTCCCATGATTCAAAAAAGTATGGCATTGACAAAATACTCACTCCTTTTGTTGACGATGTAAAGGTTCTAGAACAAAAGTGTCATTTACTGAACAACCTCTCTATGGCACCATTGCCCAAGTAACATGTGGCAATTTAGGTCTAAATTCGATTCTTGGTTATGTGGAGTCTTTTACTGCAAACTACTACTGTAGGATGTGTCTCATTGACAAAGCTTCAGCTCAAACAGTGTTCAGCAGAAATGATCCACGGGTGTTATTACACACTGCATTAACCAATAAGGAGCATTACAGGTATCTTTCTGAAAATCCAAGGGAAAATTCTTGTTTTGGGATCAAACGTGATAGTATACTCAATTCTTTGTCATATTTCAGTGTATCAGATAACTTTGTTTTTGACATAATGCATGATGTCTTAGAAGGTGTGGCACAGTACGAAATTAAGTTACTTTTTGAATATATGAATCAAAACTTCATTTCTCGTGAAAACATACTCCAGCGTGTATATGCATTCAACTATGGCTTCATGGATAAAAAGAATCGTCCAACACGTGTAAACATGACATGTACTGGTAGTGGCATTTGGCTTAATGCTAGTCAAACGTTATGCCTCGTTCGGAATCTCCCCCTGATCTTTGGTGATGTTGTTCCTGAAGGTGACAGACACAGGCATTTGTTGTTGCTTTTGTTGCACATCATTAACATTGTTTTTGCTCCAAGTATTACCGAGGGCATGACTGTATTTTTGAAACATCTTATTGAAGAGCATCACAGGCTATTTACAGACTTGTATCCTCAAAATAATTTAATCCCAAAACATAATTTCATGATCCATTATCCTGAATGCATATGTCAGATTGGGCCCTTAGTACATGTTTGGAGTATGAGGTACGAAGCCAAGCATACATTTTGTAAGTCAAGCATAAAGAACTTAACCAAGTCGCTTGCAAAAAAACACCAGATAGCTATTGCCTATCACTGGGAATCATTGTCTGCCAAAGGTATTGAGTCTGGGCCTGTCAAATCCAAAATACTGACTGATGTTGAAAATGGTGGTTTGATTTCAGAGCATTTTCAAATTGATGTGTCAAGTGAAATAAGTGTTACAACTTGGGTTAAACATAATGGCACTGAATATCACACTGGTCTTGTTGTTTGCACAGATTTCATTGATGAAATGCCAGTGTTCAATAAGATTGTTTGCATTTTTCTGAGAAGTGAAGTTTATTTTTTGGTCTCAGAGATGAAGACTACATTTGTAGAACATTTTCATGCTTTTCATGTTGTTGACAACATGCACAATTTTTTAGTTGTTAGACCTGATGACTTGAGATACTTTAAGCCTTTTGATGTTCAAATGTCTTATGGTATTGACTCATTTTTCTATGTTGTGCCAGATGGCTGCATTGTATAGGGCAGTGGTTCTCAACCTGTGGGTTGGGCCCCCCAGAGGGTCCCAAGATAAGTTTCAGGGGTCTCTAAGTCACAGTTTTGAGATAAAAAAATCATTATTCTGGGACAAAAAAGAATCACAATTCTGAGATAAAGTAACAATTCTAGGAATATGAAGTTGCTTAAAAAAGGTTAATTTTTTTTTACAATCTTGTCACAAGTTTGAGATAAAATTAAAAAAGTCATAATTCTGAGATGAAGTCAAAATTCTATGAATAAAAAAGTCACAATTCTAAGATTTAAAAAAAGTCACAATCCTGACATTAAAAGTCAATTCTGATATAAAAACATAATTCTTTCCAGGGTCTCCAAATGGATGTTGAGGGAAAAAAATGTCTTTAACATATATATTATTTGCATTAAAATCCTTTTTACTGAGTTGATTTGTACAATTGTGACTGAATTCTGATTGAATACGCACAAAAACCTCTTCATGTTTTGCACTTAAAAACTGAGAGTCAGAAGTCTCAGTGCTGGGGGACAGGGGCCCTGAATGACCAGCCTGTTTTTCCTTGGGTCACCACTCAAAAAGGTTGAGAACCATTGATTTAGGGCAACAACAGTTACAGGCTACCTCATGTTTTGAGCAGTGTTTCATTTTAGAGTCTTTTGAGTGCTCTGGCATTCAAATTTTATGTGAAGCCCTTATTTAAAGAAAAATAAATGTTTCTTTCATTGCAGTACTTTCTGGAGTGATTATTACACATGCGTTGGAGGATGGTTACATTAATGGTTATTACATTTTAACTCAAACAATGTTAATCCTAGAAGGTATCAGTCAAAATGAGTTAAACTGTAGTGTAATTTTTAAGAGATGTGGGTGATCGCTTAACATGTGAAGGGACGTACATGGGTTTGGGGGGAAGGATGTAACCCAGGTCAGATTTAAAGAGTGTTCAGGTGCCTTTATCTGGTAAATCTTGTGTGGAAGTATCGCGACATAGGGGCAACCACTCAGAGCAGCCGCAGGGCTAAGCTTAGCACTAACTAATACATCTACCTTCTACCTTCTATTTCTGGTTAAATGTATCAGTATGCAAACAGTGGACACTATGCTGCCATGAATATCCCACAATGGGTTAGCATGAGCAGCCAGTGGATACAATTTCACTGGCACCCCCTGGTTTACATTTACAGTATGGAAGCAGTTTGGCTTCTCTTAAGTTAAATTTTAAAGGGACCCTGACAAGAGCCACTCTCTATACAATTAAATTTATCTGTTTAATTATGGATTTAATAACAAATACAGTATGTCATGTTTTACTAGTGGCAAGCACTCACACTGTGAGAAAAAAAAAATTATAGCAATCAAAAGTTTTGATGCATTATGATGCATCAGTAATCATTTAATCATTGAACGGTAGCCCTCTGAATCATAATCAAATTGAACCAAAGTTGGGTTTGATTTCACATAGTGGTTGCTCATCAGCTCTGTGACTTTTTCCAAGACAACAGTTTATTCGAGGACTTCCAGTCAGGCTTTAGAGTTCATCATAGCACAGAGACGGCACTAGTAAAAATTAATAACGACTTATTTATCGCTTCTGACACAGGTCTGGTCTCTGTTTTAATCCTATTAGATCTCAGTGCTGCATTTGACACCATTGACCATCAAATCTTACTGCACAGACTTGAAACCTCAATTGGCCTTAAAGGAACGTCACTAGCCTGGTTTAAGTCATACTTATCAGATCGTTCCCAATTTGTTCACATCAATGATCAACCCTCCGCACATACAAAGGTCTGCTTTGGAGTGCCACAAGGTTCGGTGCTTGGACCAATCCTTTTCACTTTATATATGCTTCCTCTAGGCAACATAATTAGAAAACATTCCTTAAATTTCCATTGTTATGCTGATGATATGCAATTATATCTATCTATGAAACCAGATGAAACTGATCAGCTATCTAGACTTCAAACATGTCTTAAGGATGTAAAAGCCTGGATGAGCCGTAATTTCCTGATGTTGAATTCAGACAAAACTGAAGTTATTGTTCTTGGCCCAAAACACCTCAGAAGCTCCTTTTGAAAAAACTGTGAAATCCAGGATTGAATTTAAAATCCTCCTCCTTACTTACAAAGCTCTAAATGGTCAGGCTCCGTCTTATCTGTCACAGCTCATAGTTCCTTACCAACCCTCAAGATCACTGCGCTCTGAAAACGCAGGGTTACTTGTGGTTCCCAAAATTTCCAAAAGTAGGTTAGGAACCAGAGCCTTCAGCTACCATGCTCCTCTCCTATGGAACCATCTTCCATTTTCGGTCAGGGAGGCAGACACCGTTTCAACTTTTAGACTTAGTTGACCTTCCTCTTTGATAAAGCTTATAATTAGGGCTGGCTCAGGCTGCCTGGACCAGCCCATAGTTAGGCTGACATAGGTTTAACCTGCCGGGGGACTTCCCCTGATACGCTGAGCTCCTTTCCTTCTCTCAATGCCGCCATCAGAAATCATGCATGTCTGTTAACTGCATTGCCATGTGCAAGCTTAGCTTAGCTCTGTGATAGCCATGTGGTACTCTCACTACCTGGGGCTCGCGATTACAGAGCCTGGGTCTGTTGAACTGCACTACACTAATCCTGTTGCCTCTCGGGAGCGTTCCTGCTCCCTTGTTTCCTAGTTTCCCTGGATCCTGGCCGTAACCTTGACTGTGCCTGACCGTGGTGATAGCTGTGCTGATGCTGTGATCCTGCCTTTGGTTGTGCTCGTGCTGTGGCTGTACTGATTCTATGCCCCCCACTCGCCCTGATCGTGGTCTGGTCCTGGTTGCGCCGATGCTGTGATCTTGCCTTTGGACAACTCCCTTTCAACATATGCATGAGACTGTTATCATCTCTATCAACATCATCATAGAGAGCAATTACTAATTTCACACCTACCATTATTGTAATATGAC